>NC_057948.1:36776953-36944453 GCF_018555375.3 Anguilla rostrata
GTCCCCCAGCTCTCTGTCTCTCAGCACCCTGACTCCCTGTCTCTCTGTCTCTCTGTCTCTCAGCACTCTGTCCCCCAGCTCTCTGTCTCTCGTCTGTCGCACCCGCTCCTGTCTCCAGGTCCTTCCTTTGCAGAATTTCATCCCTGGCTATATCCATGAGCTGTTTTGGATTCTCTGTATTAGACTCATGTGCCAACCTACTGTTGTTTTTGTTTGTTTGTTTGTTTTACAGTTCCGATTGCCCACTCATATACATGTGAAATTAAGCAGCACATGAGGCAGGGTAAAATGAGCCTCTCTGTTATTGCTTGGCCTGGCCAGCGCAGAGACCCTCATTGACTATGAAGCTGATTCGCTGTGCAAACAAACTTTGGCATAAACTACATAACATAAAATGCACGTTTGTAATGGACGATTATATAGCGCTTTATCCAGAAGCACGTTACAATGATGCCTCTCATTCGCTGTAGTTGGGATTGGCTGGGTTCTTGCAAGACACCTCATGCCAGCGGTTGAACCGCACTCGCTGCCAGAAAAATCGGCTAACTCTGACATATGATACGTTTTGTGGAGAAACGGAAAGTGTTGCCTTTGGCCACCACAGTGTGCGTAACCCCCGCTGGCTGAACTAGCCAAGGTGCTCGCAACCCAGCGTTAGGGGCGAGAGTTTAGCTGGGAGCGGAAGTGAAGGTCCATGAAATCTGTAGGAGGAATGGTCAACTCTGATTAATGACAGTGATTTGTCTGCCTCGACTGTGTTTTAATATTATTTTTCAGTAATTCCTGCTGGACCTGCTGACCACGCTCGGGCTGATTAAAGTCCTCTCACGCTGCAGCTGATTTTGACAAAGTGGGCCCCGTTTCCGATCCTGAGGGGAGACGCGGCCAGCCAGTGGAACAGACTGAGAACACAGACTGGCTGGGGGAGGGGGGGCAGGTGAGGGGGGGAGGGGGGGCAGGTGGGGGGGCAGGGGGAGGGGGTGCGGGTGGCTTTCCGAGAGACAAAGGGTGGGGTGGGTGGTGTGGGGTTGTCTAAGATCGTGAGCGAATGCGTCGCCAATGTACCGTTTCCAGCACAAGCAGCCATATCGGCAGGTGAGACGCTTCGTACGACGCTAAGTAAAATAGCCGTTTCCTGGTCTTACTGTAATGGTGCTGTGGAACACGCCCTGCTAGCGGACCAGGCTCGCCCCCGGACCCCCACTCTCCCCCCCATAATAGGAGTGCTCGGGGGGGGGGGGTCGGGCTCGCACCAACAAAACTCCTCAGCGGTCTCGCTCCCCTCCTTCCGTCTCCTTTTTTATTTTTTTATTTGGTGCGTTTCGTTTTGGTCAAAATTGACTCGAGCCTCAAAATGTCGCGCGGGTTAATGATCCGGCCTTTGTTGGCGGGCTGTGTTCTGCAACATGTCCTCAAATTACACACCGCGCCATTACCCAGGGCCCGCTTTCACAGGCTGTGCTATTACACAATAAATACCAGCCTGCCCTTCAGCAGGTACGCCTGCGCCAGGGCCGCTGCCTCTCAACTTAACTTCACGCCACAGTAAACTTTCTGGGGCGAGTCTCTGTCCTTATCGTAATAAACGGCCCAATGTTTGCATAGCTTAGGCTCCCTCGAGCCAACCAATTACTCCCTTACTGCGCAATTATAAATATTCACCAAAACATGAAAAATTGATCAGTGTGTATTAACTCCAAGACGGAATGGAATTAAAACAAATATTGTTCCCACTGCAGAGCATTAGCAATATTTATGAGAAGGATGGAAGAAGAATGGTAAAGGGGAAGCTGCAGAAGAGGCTGAAGCATTTATGTGCACAGATTTGAGGAGCTGAGCAGAGAAAAGTGTGAACCCACACAAGTGCGGTTTTAACCGGGTGAGCCTGTGACCTTCTGCATTAACTTTGCATTTGTACAAAAAAACAAAACAAAAGGAATCTCAATCTTTCTTCATCGAAGACTCTTTCATTTTCAGCGTGAATGCTCCCGTGCAGTGGCCCCGTGTGAGCGGGGGGGGGGGGGGCATTATCATCGGGCATAACGGGGTAATTCTGATTTATGAAGGGAGGAGGAGCCGTGCAGGGCTCAGTGCAGGACCTGGAGCACGCGCCATATGGGCTCAGTCAGGCAGACCCGCATTCCACACGGGCGTGCCCAGTGTGTCCCCCCACCCCCACAGATCCGGCCATGCCCAGTACCCCCCCCCCCCCCCCCACTCAACCAGCCATGCCCAGACCCGCCCGCTTACACGAACATGCCCAGTGCACCCCCCCCCCCACAACCACCAGCGAGCCCATGCCCCCACTGACCAGCCATGCCCAGCCCCCCCCACTGAACCAGCCATGCCCAGTGCACAGCCCCCCCCCCCCACTGAACCAGCCATGCCCAGACCTGCTCGGTCACATGGCCATACCCAGCCCCCCCTCTCACACAGCCTCTCATAATCAGTCACGAATGCTGTCTATTAAAAATTCATAACCTTTACCCATCCTTGCGATTGGCTCTGCAAGTTAATTTTCTGTGCCGTATGTGTAGGTTAGATGCAAGCAAAATGTCTCATTCAGAAAGGAAAAATAATTTGTGCAGTCCTTTCATCTTTTCTAGTCTCGCATAAAGAATGCGCTTTTTCCCCTGCCCTTATACTTGAAAGATACATGGAAAAAGGTCAGAGCCATCAAGGTGAATTAACAGAATTGTGATTTGCCTCATTGACAGTCACAAAAAGACCCCCTTTGTTACTGACATCATGCATAAACATGTGACCTGCGCAATGTTAATCACTGAATGCCACTCGCGTTCAGTGAGCTGCACCTTCACAATCTGTACATCCTTCTGTATCTGCGCACAAATCAAAGCGCGATGATAAAAGTCGAATAAAGGGAGGCTTTTCAGCCACAAAAACACATTTCACACATGGAAGGCCGCGGACGCAAGCCCACATATCTCTGCTGCGGCGGCGCTAAGGCGGGCTAGCGGTGGAGGCAGAGTATTATAATACCGAGGGCACCAGAATCCAAAGCTGTAGGTTAGCCTGCCACAGACCCTGAACACCGTGGTAGACTCCCAGAGACCCTGAACACCATGTTAGCCTGCCACAGACCCTGAACACCGTGTTAGACTCCCAGAGACCCTGAACACCATGTTAGCCTGCCATAGACCCTGACCACCATGTTAGACTCCCAGAGACCCTGAACACCACGTTAGACTCCCAGAGACCCTGAACACCAAGTTAGACTCCCAGAGACCCTGAACACCATGTTAGCCTGCCACAGACCCTGAACACCGCGTTAGACTCCCAGAGACCCTGAACACCATGTTCGACCCCCGGAGATTCCCAGAGACCCTGAACACCAGGTTAGACTCCCAGAGACCCTGAACACCGCGTTAGACCCCCAGAGACCCTGAACACCACGTTAGACTCCCAGAGACCTTGAACACCATGTTAGACTCCCAGAGATCCTGAACACCACGTTAGACTCCCAGAGACCCTGAACACCGCGTTAGACCCCCAGAGACCCTGAACACCATGTTAGACCCCCAGAGACCCTGAACACTAGAGACCCTGAACACCGTGTTAGACTCCCAGAGACCCTGAACACCGCGTTAGACTCCCAGAGACCCTGAACACCACGTTAGACCCCAGGAGACCCTGAACACCGCGTTAGACTCCCAGAGACCCTGAACACCACGTTAGACCCCCAGAGACCCTGAACACCTCGTTCCACTCCCAGAGACCATGTATACCATGGTAGCCCCGAGGTACGCAACCTGAATAAGCAGCTGTATAATTCCACTGCAGGCAAGGAGTGAAAAGCCTGGATGAGACGATCTGATAAATGGCTGAGTGTAATTTAATTCTGGGACACAGGGGATTGTGGGTATTTCTCATTTTCCTATTAACAAGTAAACAAAATGTGATGGAAAGAGTGCCAATCTGTTCAGAAAAGAAAAAGAAAAGGAAAACAGAGAGAGCTCACAGAGACTGCTGGGACTCCTCACACATTAACAGGCTGTTTGTCTACGTTTCCAAAGTACACCGTGCGGTTTGTAATTATTGTGATTTCTGAGAATAGAACTAGACAAACGAAAAAAAAAAGAAAAAAGAAAACCTGGTGAGAAAGCAAATGGAAGCTGGCGTGCTGTTCAGCGCTGATGATACGACAGAAGCTTCCAGAAGCTCTTTCTGAGAGAGCCACTGTGTTGGGTGAGTGAGGGTAAGCTCTCTCTGAGAGAGCCACTGTGTTGGGTGAGTGAGGGTAAGCTCTCTCTGAGAGAGCCACTGTGTTGGGTGAGTGAGGGTAAGCTCTCTCTGAGAGAGCCACTGTGTTGGGTGAGTGAGGGTAAGCTCTCTCTGAGAGAGCCACTGTGTTGGGTGAGTGAGGGTGAGCTCTCTCTGAAGGCCTGTGTGGGAGTGAGGGTAAGCCTCTCTGAGGAGCCACTGTGTTGGGTGAGTGAGGGTAAGCTCTCTCTGAGAGAGCCACTGTGTTGGGTGAGTGAGGGTAAGCTCTCATTGAGAGAGCCACTGTGTTGGGTGAGTGAGGGTAAGCTCTCTCTGAGAGAGCCACTGTGTTGGGTGAGTGAGGGTAAGCTCTCTCTGAGAGCCCCTGTGTTGGGTGAGTGAGGGTAAGCTCTCTCTCAGAGCCACTGTGTTGGGTGAGTGAGGGTAAGCTCTCTCTCAGAGCCACTGTGTTGGGTGAGTGAGGGTAAGCTCACTGTGTTGGGTGAGTGGGGGTAAGGTCTCTCTGAGAGCCACTGTGTTGGGTGAGTGAGGGTAAGCTCACTGTGTTGGGTGAGTGAGGGTAAAGAGGACAGCCCTGTGGGGTTATTACATCTTACAAGAGGGCTAATGCCGTCAACTTAAAAACACTGCAATTATACACGCTGTTGTTTCATTTATGCGAGCAATATGCGGACACTAGATAAGACAATAAGAGCGGCCAGCACTCACAATCATCAGTAAATACTGATTTTACCTGGAATTTATTCCTGAGTAGTTGTGGTGGATCATGCAGAAAAAAAATTCATAAATAATGCATTTTCCATAAACCTTCACACCAATAACATGAATCATATTGAACAACACGGTTCTCACATGAACACTATTAGTAATCGCATGCATGCATTCAGTATGACATACGGCCAAAATGTCTAAAATTCCACATTTTTAACACATTCAGTCAGAGGGGCTCATAAAGGGGGCGGGAGACTTGGGCGCCCGCAGCGAAGGCCTGGGCAGGGTTAGCTGCTGGGCGGAGCAGATTGGGTGATGAGTACTGTGCCGGTAGCAGTGGGGTAACGTGCTAACGTGCTAACATGCTGCGGTCCCCATCGCCTTCGCGGTTTTCGCGCTTTTGTATGTTATCCATATACAGCAATACACTGAGCATATGCGCTAAAACTGAATCAGACCATACAGCCACCTGTCACCGTTTCCAATTACACTCCCAACCCACAAGCCCTTCCGCTGGGATGTTGATGTGTCTTCATCCGTATCCCCCCCCACGGAGCAGTATCAGATCAGCAGGTAGATTAAGGATTTGGTTTGAGACTAACCCCACGGAGACGCTCTCTCTCAGACGCACAGGAAGTAAAGATGAACCCGTCACGCCAGTGGAATTCTGGGCCAGGTCACGACGGCGCACTCGTCTCCATCCCAGGCCGGGTGGGAACGCCTTCATAACGCAGTATTTTCCGGGTCTGTGAAAGAGGACAGGCCAGGGCTTTTCAGGGAAAGCCTTCAGCAGCTTTATATTTTAACTGACACAAATATTTCTTTTAAACACACTTTTTAATCTTTTAGGGATGCTTTTATATGTTTATTAATGTATTATCTCCATTCTCCTGCTGTGTTTAACTGTTTGTATCTGTCCTTGTTTCGCTAATGTTTTATGTTTTGCTTTGTTCTTCGCAATGCTGCTGGGTGATGCCCAAATTTCTCCTAGTGGGGATTAATAAAGTACCTCTGTCTGTCTCTGTCCGTCAGTCCTACTCCACAAAAGTGTGCTGTCAGTGAGCGGGAGGTGAGACAGAGCTTTTTTCTTTCATATCTTCTTTCGCTTTGTTCCTCAGAAGGTAATCAGGTGAGAGATATGAACTCAGAATAGGAATACCTCAACCGTCTGTTATTATTTCTGTTACATCAACTTCATCTCAAATTCTCCACTTGAAAAATAACATGGTAATCATTGGATTTACTGTAATTTCAAGAACTCTTTGACAAGAAACTGTTATGCACACACATACACACACACACACAGGCACAGAAACACACACACACACAAACACATACACGCACACACACATACACACATATGCCTGCACACACACACACATTACAATACAAAGTCATTTCAGAGATTCAGGGCTATCTCAGATTCAACCGCATAGATTTTCAGGTCCCTTACAAATCTGCCAGCAAACAGGAATCACAATGCTGGAGACACATTACACATAACAGAGGCACTTACCTCAGGGAAGAGGCAGGAATTAGTCTCACTAAAGTACGCTTGCTAAGGGCTTGTTGACACAGAAATGGCAGAAGTTATTTCTGCACAGTGCAAGGTTTAAAAGGGACTGGTGAAAGGAGGAAAGCTTGAGAAGAGACTGGAACACCACAGAAGGGGGGAGCGGGAAGCAACTGCTAATGCAGAACCTGCTTACATTGTGTTTGGCAGTAACACTGCAAACAGCCATTAGTCCAATGTATCACTTATCAGTACTGTGGAATTGAGACCATCATACATCGCCAAACTCTTATTATGTAAACTGTTATAGTTCTATATTCACTGATGTACCCTAACTTTCTTAGCTAAGAAATCTAAATCCCCAGTACTAAATATGTGCAATATGCATAAACTGAAACACAAGTGAAAACTGCGTTTGAAACACTGACTGGGATTGCACTGGAAAATGCTAATCTGTAGGTAAATGCTGATCTGCAGGTAAACCAGGTAAATGCTGATCTGCAGGTAAACCAGGTAAATGCTGATCTTCAGGTAAACCAGGTAAATGCTGATCTTCAGGTAAACCAGGTAAATGCTTTTCTGCAGGTAAACCAGGTAAATGCTGATCTGTAGGTAAACCAGGTAAATGCTGATCTGCAGGTAAACCAGGTAAATGCTGATCTGCAGGTAAACCAGGTAAATACAGATCTGTAGGTAAATGCTGATCTGCAGGTAAACCAGGTAAATAACTGATCTGTAGGTAAATGCTGATCTGCAGGTAAACCAGGTAAATGCTGATCTGCAGGTAAACCAGGTAAATGCTGATCTGTAGGTAAATGCAAATCTGTAGGTAAATGCTGATCTGCAGGTAAACCAGGTAAATGCTGATCTGTAGGTAAACCAGGTAAATGCTGATCTGCAGGTAAATGTAGGGCAGCTTAAGCTGTCTACTGTGTCGCGCCGTCCTTAACTTCCTCTCTAAACACCAAGGACTAAAGTTAAGACCTGAATCACAGGGCTCATGCTCATAGTCATATTGCCCCCCCACCCCCACCCCCACCCCCACCCCCCCTCCGGCCATGCCTGCAAGGCCCTGTGCCTCATCCACTCCTGGCCACACCCAATAAGCAGGTGTCCAGTGCAGAGGAACAGAATTCAATCTGTCTGTGGACACGCCCCTGGGGCCTGGAGAAAATGGGCAGCATCTGTCGAACATTTCTTCTCCCTCTCTCTCTCCCTCTCTCTCCATCTCTCTCTCTCCCTCTCTCTCCATCTCTCTCTCTCACTCTGTCTCTCCTGCTCTCTCAGGGTCTCTCTCTAGCTCTCTTTTATGCTCTCTCTCTATTGGGCTGTAAAATTGGATAGTAGATCGTCCTCTTAACCCCCTTAATCACACAAGCAGATTTCTCTCGAATCTCTCTCCCCCCAGCCGCAGACGGATCCGGACGCACCACGGAGCAGGTGTGGGGTAAAACGCAGGTGAGGAGCGGGTGTGGGGTAAAACGCAGGTGAGGAGCGGGTGTGGGGTAAACGCAGTGGAGCGGTGAGGTAAAGGTGAGGAGCGGTGTGGGTAAACGAGGTGAGGAGCGGGTGTGGGGTAAAACGCAGGTGAGGAGCGGGTGTGGGGTAAAACGCAGGTGAGGAGCGGGTGTGGGGTAAAACGCAGGTGAGGAGCGGGTGTGGGGTAAAACGCAGGTGAGGAGCGGGTGTGGGGTAAAACGCAGGTGAGGAGCGGGTGTGGGTAAAACGCAGGTGAGGACGGGTGTGGGGTAAAACGCAGGTGAGGAGCGGGTGTGGGGTAAAACGCAGGTGAGGCGGTGTGGGGTAAACGCAGGTGAGGAGCGGTGTGGGGTAAAAGCAGGTGAGGAGCGGGTGTGCGGTAAAACGCAGGTGAGGAGCGGGTGTGGGGTAAAACGCAGGTGAGGAAGGGTTGTGAGGTAAAACGCGGTTCAGACACAGCCGTAATCCTGCCTCCCGGGCCGGACCAGTCAGACAGCCGCACAGCAAGGGCAAACAATACAGCCACTGAAAACGAAGAAAGAAAACGGAGAAAAAATCCCCAAACGTGAGACTGGAGATGTAGACGTCAGACTGAGGCTGAGAGCGAATGTGAGATCACTGAGAGAGTGCTGTCCCATCTCTGATCTCTTCACCTCCCTCCCTCCGCGGCGGTTACGAGCGCGCTCGCACGGTTTCCAAGGCGATCTGCTTCTCTACACGCTGACGCCGCGGCCCTCTCACCCGCCATCGCAGGGCAGAGCTGTGCGGCCCTCTCACCCGCCATCGCAGGGCAGAGCTGTGCGGCCCTCTCACCCGCCATCGCAGGGCAGAGCTGTGCGGCCCTCTCACCCGCCATCGCAGGGCAGAGCTGTGCGGCCCTCTCACCCGCCATCGCAGGGCAGAGCTGTGCGGCCCTCTCACCCGCCATCGCAGGGCAGAGCTGTGCGGCCCTCTCACCCGCCATCGCAGGGCAGAGCTGTGCGGCCCTCTCACCCGCCATCGCAGGGCAGAGCTGTGCGGCCCTCTCACCCGCCATCACAGGGCAGAGCTGTGCGGCCCTCTCACCCGCCATCACAGGGCAGAGCTGTGCGCCCTCTCACCCGCCATCGCAGGCAAGCGGCGGAGCTGTGCGGCCCTCCTCACCCAGCCATCACAGGGCAGAGCTGTGCGGCCCTCTCACCCGCCATCGCAGGGCAGAGCTGTGCGGCCCTCTCACCCGCCATCGCAGGGCAGAGCTGTGCGGCCCTCTCACCCGCCATCGCAGGGCAGAGCTGTGCGGCCCTCTCACCCGCCATCGCAGGGCAGAGCTGTGCGGCCCGAGGCCTGCAACGCCCAGAGCGGGAAAGTCCAGGGGCCAGAAAGTAAAAGTCCTGCCCTGTGTTTCTTCCACCCATTACCTCAGCCAGCTGATTCTACCAACCAGTTCTACCTCTTGGCTGAAGAATTGCGCTAACTAGCGAATCCAGGTGGTTGGAACAAAATACTGGGGAGGACTTTTACTTTCTGAACCTGGATTTTCCACCTCTGGTAACGTCTGCAATGGAGAGCGAATCCCCGGACTCTGCGTTTCTGCAGGGGGACGAGAGCACAGCCGGATCCCTCTGTAATCACACAAACAAACAGAGGAGCAAACAAACGCAGACTCCCGATCACTCGGAGGCGATGCTAATTAAGCGCTCAAACATTTGCAGCATGACAAATGGCGGCATCGGTCTGGGATAGCAGAAAAAATGAAATTTAAAAAACAGACAAAGCAAATAAAAATTAATCAAATACGATATAAAAATCATCACTAATGCTAGTGCCATCTGCCCCACCACACTGCCCCCCCGCACCCACCACCACACTGCCCCCCCGCCCCCCCCGCCCCCACCACCACACTGCGCCCCTCACCCACCACCACACTGCCCCCTCACCCATTACCACACTATCCCCCCCCCTCACCCACCACACTGCCCCTGATATTCTACTGAAGGAATATGGAGATCATACAGTGAGGAAGTTCTCACATGCCCCCCCCTCACTAGGTGGAGTTCACCATTCCCACCACAGCACTGATTCCAAGCTGCCTCCATAGAATCCAGCTTTCAGTTAGCAGCGAATCGAAAACACATATTTCTAACGTATTGCTTGCTGGTTTTGTCATGGGGAGGGGAGGGGAGGGGAGGAGAGGAGAGGAGAGGAGAGGAGAGGGGAGGGGAGGAGAGGGCACTGAACCAAATGGAGATAATTCTTCCTGGTGAGTTTTTCTTTTATTTTGTTTTTTTGTTTGTTTTTTTTGTATTTTCTTAAACTAAATGAACATTAATTTTCAATTTTTCAAGCTCACAAATGAAAACCTAAA
The DNA here is from genome assembly GCF_018555375.3 of Anguilla rostrata. NCBI lineage: Eukaryota > Metazoa > Chordata > Actinopteri > Anguilliformes > Anguillidae > Anguilla > Anguilla rostrata. Next base: position 36,787,243 of record NC_057948.1, read on the forward strand.
AAAACTTGGGCGATGTTCAGTGCTGGAGTTTGGAGGACTAAAGAAGAAAAAGTCCCGCAAGAGGGGTCTCAAGTATTGTAAAAGGAGAGTTAGCGGCTTTAAAAGTGAGACTGAAGTTTTAAAATCTTAAGACTTATTGTGAGAGTGATCAGCTAGCATGTGTACAAACGATTTGCATGCCTGGCATTGCCTAATAAAGTAACAGCAACAGGTCAAAATATTTAATTAACGAGCTTCCTTTATAGAAACAGCCTTATCACCAATAATGAACTCACACTGGGCATAGAACCACAGTGATATGCTTTCTTTTTATCAATGTGCACAGTGGTTTGGAGAGATACGCTCAACTAGTAATCATTTGTTACACTTCTAAAATTACAAAATAAAAAATAAAAACATTAAATTTCCTGAAGTAGCAGAGACAATATTATAAATACATAACAAGTGTTCCAATTCTACTTTCTTCTGCATTAAACTTTATCATACATTTGAACCTCAGTTCTCATATGTCTTTCTGAAATAATGTACCTCTATTCCCTGAATTTAAATGAAACCAGAAACTATTTTTACACATGAGGAAAAGACTGTGACCACTAAGGATAATGCATTTAAATGGTGGTTCATACTGCATACGGAAATCCAAGAGAAGTAATTTCCTTTTAGAATATAAAACTGCTTAAATGATTAGACACAGAAATGCCACACATCGCCTGGGCCAGCGTGCCTTATCAGTTACAATATCAAGATTATTATTATGTGGCGCATACTGATAGAACATTCATAAAGCATCATAATGCAACACAAACACATCACATCACACCTGAAGGAGTCATTTCTGCATGGTTGGAAAACACACATACACACACACACACACTCGCTCTCTCTCACACACACACTCTCTCACTCTCACACACACACTCACAATAAGTCTTAAGATTTTTCTTTCTCTCTCTCTCACACACACACACAAACTTTCTCTCTCACACACACAACACATACACACTATCACATACGCATGCACTCATACACACTCACACAATCACACTCTCTCTCACACACACACTATCACACACTCACACCAACACACACTCAAACAATCACACTCACTCCCACACACACGCATGCACTCACATACACACTCATTCACACTCACACAGTGTACCATCTTAGCTAGCAGAGAAGGTCTGGTGTTGTGATTAGCATTCTAGTGTCTGCTCAGTAGGGCAGTAACGCCACGGCAAACTGATTTAATCTTCCGTCAAAAATCTTTTCTGTAGTTTCTGTCACAGTGAAATAAGATAAAATACAAAAAATGAAAATAAATAAAACAAAATAAATTTTAAAAAAAGGATTGTTTGGCAAAATGAATAAGCACAGTGCAAATGCACCTAAATCAGCCTCTCCTCGGCTGGAGGGATATGAGCTGGTGTAAATGTATAATTACAGAACCACAATCCCACCCTTTAGTCCCAGCAGGGCTCCCATTCACGGAAAGATCAATGCCTTCTTCCCGTAACCGCGGAAACAGCCATCCATCCATACACAGCCTCATCCTTCACTCCAACGGGGGAGCGGCCATCAATAATTACTCCTGTGCAACACGAACATTTTTATGTAGATGTTCACTTTAATGTAATCTATGTGGAGGGGCTGTCAGTCATAACGGATGGAGGCAGATCTCAGGGCCTCCGACGGGTTAAGAGGCAGACCGGGAGACGCAGGCAGACGCAGGCAGGCGCAGGGAGACGCAGGGAGACGCAGGCAGACGCAGGCAGACCGGCAGGAGAGCGCAGGCAGCAGCGGCAGGCGGACGCAGGCAGACGCAGGCAGACGCAGGCAGACGCAGGGCGCGTTAAAAGGTTCAGTTAACCGGCTCACGCATGCCCTGCGGAAGCACGGAGAGAGAGAGAGACGCATCAAAGAGCTCAACATGTGTCAAGCTGTCACAGCCAATCACTGACGCACGGATCTGAAACTACCATGACGCTTTGCTGCAGAGCGGTCCTGAGATTAGTTCATGCAAGAGATTGACAGTCAGTGGTACTGTATCTCTAACCATTTCACTCTGTCTCACCCTTACCTAACAAGTGTGTGTGTGTGCGTGTGTGTGTGTGTGTGTGCGTGTGTATGTATATATATATAGTGCCATGAAAAAGTATTGGCCCCTTCCTGATTTCTTCTGTTACTGCACATTTGTCACACCTACGGGTTTCCGATTTTTAGACAGAATGTAATGTAAGACAAAAGGAATGTGAGTAACACAAAAGGCATTTTTTTAATTGTTTAATGAAAAAAGTTGTCAAACACTCACACCAACTCAAAGTGAATACAAGTGAACGATAAATTGGGTCAGTCCTCACGAGGGCCGTAAAAACAAACAAAGGATGACACGGCAGGATAACATGCATGTTTAACCTCACACGCCCACACGGTGACAGGACTGCAGCGCTGAGAGGCTGCAGGTTCTAATCCAGGGGCCAGAGGGAGTCATTAGGATGCAAAGCGACCCCGTTAAGCCATGAATCAGGAAAGGCTCTGCCGGCTCGTGCATCTGACACAGTGCTTAAGAGTCAATGCTGCTTGCCAAAAAAAATGAAGAAATAAACAAATAAATTCATAAATAAAAATAAAAAGATGAGTTCTCGATAGTCCTCTGCTGTCTGTTTGACTGCACTTGGCCTGAAACATTCAGGGTTTTATGGAGAGATTCTTTAAGAGTGTCTGAATGTTTAGGCTGATCTCTGCAGTCTGAGCCTCAGGGGAGATGTGGGGCTTGTTAGCATGGAGGAGAACAACAGAAGCCTGCCAAGAGAACGCAAACCGGGGCTCCAGGAAGAGTTCATCTCACCTTTTCCACATCAGCTGACTGCGTGAAGCCAATGGGGTAGGACTGTAATGTATGCATGACTGTAATGATTGGATGGAGGGGAGTCACATGGTGCGGATGCAGAGAATCGCTGCAAGTTTGCTTGGACTGCGACAGCAGGCCTTCGTTCTCCCGTTTTATTCATCGAAAAGTTTGGCTCATCGCCCTTAATCGTGCAAAAACTCCAAAAACAACACACATCTTCAATAAACAAAGAAATGGCCAATCTGGCAACCAAACACTTCCCAGGCAAAGCCAAAAGCAAAACAAAAAAAACTTGCACCCATACACAGCACCGCTAACAAAAGTTCTGCTCCGTAGGCCTGAGCTTCAGGCCTTTTATTAGGCCCAGTGATTGGGTAAGAGGCCACAGCTGCAGTGATTACCATGCAGCACAGCTATGGCCATACCTGTGTGTGGGGCTGGTGCTGCCCCCTGGTGGACAGTGCCCCAACTCCCTTCTTGGCACCAAAGTACATGTCTTGACAGATCTGGGAATGAAGTGGTCCAGGCACCATTTGGAAGCGGGTTCCAAATTTTTCCCCACTGTTCATTTGCTCATTCTGAATGAAACTGGGAAAAGCAAGCATAAATGCCACACGTCTAATATTGCACAAGATTAATATGCCCGTCTGCTGAAAAGTGCTAAGAAGTGGGGGAAAAAGTTCAGAGCTGATTGATTGCAGAATGAAAAAAACTAATGGAAACAGTTGAATTCAGCTGAGCCAGACTATCTGCTTCAGAGAGGCAGCAAGCGATGTTCTTGTGAGTGCTTTTACTCCTGTGCGTTTTCGAATGCTGACCCAGTCAAATACTCCCCTTCATCAACAGACGAGAACAGGAGCCATGCTGTGGACTGAGCCAATTACAGTGCGACAGTCGTCCTGGTGACAGACTGAAACCCAGTAGTTTTCTTGGAAGAAAAAAAAATCCATTCTCTTGCAAATATTTCCCTGATGGGAAAACAGAACATACAATTAAATCATTAAAAAAGAAAAGGACATTGTGTCTTCAAAAAAAAGAGAGAGGCACACAAAGCAACAAGACAATGGATAATTATGATAATGACCATATTAGCATAACTATAGTGCCAATAAAGCTAATTACAGCGGCTCCATGTAGCCGCCGCCGCGAAGCCACAGTTTTATGCGGCTTATTTATGCTCGCCTCCCGCCACAGACCCGGGCGCGGCCATTCCGGCTCGAGCCTCCCGCCACAGACCCGAGCGCGGCCATTCCGGATCGAGCCTCCCGCCACAGACCCGGGCGCGGCCATTCCGGCTCGAGCCTCCCGCCACAGACCCGGCGCGGCCATTCCGGCTCGGCCTCCCCCACGAAGCGCCTCGATGAGCTCGCCACCCGCTTCGGTCGAGTGATTAGTCGACGCTCTGCCTCTTCACACCGCTCGCTCCAGACCATTCTGAGTGTCCTTAATAATTCAGACCATTTCCAATTCATGAGAACATATTTATCACTCCAACACAGCTTGCTGCTTGATTTGTTGGCATTGTGTTTTATTTATTTATTTATTTATTTATTTTTTGGGGGGGGGGGGGCTCATCATTGTGCTTTTCTTTCTTTCTTACGCGTCCCTTTTGTAAACAGACTGCGCTTGCACACGCGCCTCCCCCGTCAGGCCGTCCTGGTTGAGCGCGTTTATCTGAAGCGTAAGAGAATCTGCTCCTGGAGCCTCCTGCGGCCCACGGGCTCATCGGCACAGACACACCATCACGGTCTGCGGGAGGGAAAAATAAACTCTCCGGGATTCTGTATCCGCTCGCGGAAGATGGCGGACTGTACGTGTGCTTAATGAACCTACCCTCAGTTACCCAGGAGCCAACTTCATTAAGCACAGCAAGTGGCAAACCAGGAGGCGGGAGGCAATCCGGAGAGGAAGGATTCAGCGGTTAATGTTTCATTGCTAACATCGACTCACTAATAAATCTGACTGATGCTGCATAAGATAACCCCACCGACAGGCACGCGACAACCACAGTGATCATGGGAGGAGGGAACAGGAGAGAGGAGGGGACAGGAGAGAGGAGGGAAGAGGAGAGGGGGGGACAGGAGAAACGTGGGAAGAGGTGAGAGGAGGGAACAGAGAGAGGAGGGAAGAGGAAAGAGGAGGAGAGAGGAGAGAGGGAACAGGGAGAGAGGACAGGAGAGAGGAGGGAAGAGGAGAGAGGAGGGGACAGGAGAGAGGAGGGAAGAGGAGAGGGGGGGAACAGGAGAGAGGAGGGAAGAGGGGAGAGGAGGGAAGAGGAGAGGGAGGAAGAGGAGAGAGGAGGGAAGAGGAGAGGGAGGGGGGAAGAGGAGAGAAGAGGGGAGAGGAGGGAAGGGAGAGGGGAGGAGAGGGGAACAGGAGGAGAAGAGGAGAGGGAGGGGAAAGGAGAGAGGGGAGGAGAGGGGACAGGAGAAGCCAGGGAAGAGCAGTAGGCCTGTGGCGGTCAGCTCGTCTGTGACTGTCTCAGGAGCTGAAGGCCTCTTCGGGAATCCTCAAACTCGTTAATAATTAGTGCACCTGCTGTTTCCGGCACAGCGCAACACGCCTTACAATGTGTAACATCTTCAAATGATGTAGATCCCTCCGTTTAACTGAACATGGCCAACTGTTGAATTTATGCAGTATTTTGGCTGACACCTTTAACAAAAAATATACGCATATATAAATTCAGATGCAAGCAAACTTCAAAGACTTGGAAACCAGTGCTTTTGTGCCTCGCCTTGGGATGCTCTGTTTTTGGATCGCTCCCCAGTTCACTTTCTGAAATCAATTTGAGATGCTTTTAAAAAAAAAAGGGAAATGCTATGCAGCAAAGAAAGCAGCTACATCTGAAACATCCCCCTTAAGACGCCTCAATGCTGAACGAACAGCACAACAGCACGACTCTACAGCACAGAGCTACAGCACAGAGCTACAGCACAGTGCTACAGCACAGAGCTACAGCACAGCGCTACAGCACGACTCTACAGCACAGCGCTACAGCACAGCGCTACAGCACAGCGCTACAGCACAGAGCTACAGCACTACAGCACGACTCTACAGCACAGAGCTACAGCACAGAGATACAGCACAGCGCTACAGCACAGAGCTACAGCACAGCGCTACAGCACGACTCTACAGCACAGCGCTACAGCACGACTCTACAGCACAGAGCTACAGCACAGCGCTACAGCACAGCGCTACAGCACAGAGCTACAGCACGACCCTACAGCACAGAGCTACAGCACAGCGCTACAGCACGACCCTACAGCACAGCGCTACAGCACAGCGCTACAGCACGACTCTACAGCACAGCGCTACAGCACGACTCTACAGCACAGAGCTACAGCACGACTCTACAGCACAGCGCTACAGCACGACTCTACAGCACAGAGCTACAGCACGACTCTACAGCACAGAGCTACAGCACAGAGATACAGCACAGCGCTACAGCACAGAGCTACAGCACGACTCTACAGCACAGAGCTACAGCACGACTCTACAGCACAACGCTACAGCACAGAGCTACAGAGCAGAGCTACAGCACGACTCTACAGCACAGAGCTACAGCACAGCGCTACAGCACAGAGCTACAGCACAGCGCTACAGCACAGAGATACAGCACAGCGCTACAGCACAGAGCTACAGCACGACTCTACAGCACAGAGCTACAGCACGACTCTACAGCACAACGCTACAGCACAGAGCTACAGCACAGAGCTACAGCACAGCGCTACAGCACAGAGCTACAGCACGACTCTACAGTACAGAGCTACAGTACAGCGCTACAGCACAGAGCTACAGCACAGCGCTACAGCACAGAGCTACAGCACGACTCTACAGTACAGAGCTACAGTACAGCGCTACAGCACAGAGCTACAGCACGACTCTACAGTACAGAGCTACAGCACAGTGCTACAGCACAGAACTACAGCACAGAGCTACAGCACAGCGCTACAGCACGACCCTACAGCACAGAGCTACAGCACAGCGCTACAGCACGACCCTACAGCACAGAGCTACAGCACAGCGCTACAGCACGACTCTACAGCACAGCGCTACAGCACAGAACTACAGCACAGCGCTACAGCACAGAGCTACAGCACAGCGCTACAGCACAGAGCTACAGCACAGCGCTACAGCAGAGCACTACAGCACAGCGCTACAGCACAGCGCTACAGCACGACTCTACAGCACAGCGCTACAGCACAGAACTACAGCACAGAGCTACAGCACAGCGCTACAGCACAGCGCTACAGCACAGAGCTACAGCACAGAACTACAGCACAGAGCTACAGCACAGCGCTACAGTACAGCGCTACAGCACAGCGCTACAGCACAGCTAAAAAAAGGCCCTTTAAAAAACACAGCAGAACCTTTTGTGAAATAGCATAGAGTGATGCATTGCGGTGGAGGAACAACATTTTGTTTCAGCCGATCTGCTGTAATGGCCTGTGCAGCTTTCTGGCTGACGTGCTGCAGGGGGGCCAAAGGCTAGTCACAGAAGGTGTATATCAGCGCTAGCACACCGCGCGGCCAGCGCTGTGGGGTTATATATGGGCTGGGAGGAGAAGAGGGAGACCTACCATCAGTCTGCCTGGACCCCGCCCGAACTCGCAGGAGCCCGCCTGCGCTGCCCCCCCCCGCCCCGCCCCCCCTCCCCGTCCTCTGAAAGAGTGGAAGGGTAATGGCCTCCCCAAGGCTTCTCCACTCAACCTTATTAGGCAGCGCGTCAGGCAGGCCCTGCCGATAAAACAATTAGCGCCATTCATCAAACCCGCCGAGCCTCCACAAGCAGAGAGAGAGAGACAGTGAGAGAGAGAGGGAGAGAGAGAGAGACAGTGAGAGAGAGCGACAGAGAGAGGGAGAGAGAGAGACAGTGAGAGAGAGAGAGGGAGAGAGAGCGACAGTGAGAGAGAGAGACAGGAAGAGAGCGACAGGGAGAAGAGAGAGACAGTGAGAGAGAGCGACAGAGAGAGGGAGAGAGAGAGACAGTGAGAGAGAGCGACAGAGAGGGGGAAGAGTGGAGAGAGAGAAGTGAGAAGAGAGCGACGAGAGAGAGGTGAGAGAGAGAGAGAGGACATGGATGAAGAGAGACAGGAGAGGAGAGAGAGAGACAGTGAGGAGACAGAGAGAGGGAGGAGAGAAGACAGTGAGAGAGAGGGAAGAGTGAGAAGAGAGAGGAGAGAGGAGAGAGAGGTGGAGAGGGGCGGTTGTAATGCCACTGTTTTTGGCACACAGTACCTCTCTCACTGTATGCTTTTTGACTTCAAAGATTAATTTCCTCATTCACACCACTACTGCCCCCCCCACTAAAAAGATAAATCATATTAAGAGCATAACGACTCACTATAACGACTCAGACGAATAGTTAACTCAACGCCCATATCGCCCCAGTGGAATCTGAAGTTCTTCAGCGTGTCTGTGGCAGCTTTTAGCTCAGAGATTGGCCGTCCACAGACAGTCTTTTAGCAGAGACATCCTTTCAAAATAATAATAATCATCGCATTAATATTAATGGAGTCCTGCCGTCAGCGCTGTCAGTGGAAAAGGATTTTTCATTATTGTCGATGACACCGCAGAACCTTTACCTCGCACATTCCACTAAGCGGCAGGACGAGTGTAAAACGTCTCTCTCCCCGGCGTGAAGGACAAAGAGCATTAGCATCTGAGTGGATCTGAGCTTCCGCTTAGCGCCCATGATCTGTCAGAACGCAGGGTTTGGAGGATTGTTAGCGCTGCGCTTGTCAGTCGCGGCGACACGGCGGCTTTGTGGGAAGGGCTTACAGTCGCCGGCCACGTCACTGGCGGGCCAGGGTCCCATTTTCCACCCGATCGACTGAATCGCCCGATTCTGAAATAAAGGGCGGATTTCTCAGGGATTAGCTGCCCGCTGCCAGGCTGCTATCAGATTAGCCGCCACGAAGCCATGGCTGTGACAAGGAGGGCCTGCCCTGCCAGAGCCACGTTTTGAACTTTGACCTTCGACTTCACCTGACCCAAGGCTCCTGGCACTTCGAGTTTGCAGCAGGATTATTATTGGCTGTTTTTTTTTTAAACCACCAAACAGAAAAAAAATGCTGCTTTTTTCTGCCCTCCCCAGATGGCTCCCCTTGTGAGCGTACATCAGTGTTAGCGGCTTTATCTTAACTATTTGACTTCCAGTGCAGAGATAGTGCTGCTTTACTGTCGCTCATTACTGGTTTAATGTCACTCTTGTGGCAACTTGTTCACAGAAGAAATAAGAGTGTAAATTGAACTACATCAGTTTAATTCAAGCAACATCAGCGCGCACATTCATTACATGAAAGGACATCCACAGCTGCCATGACCCCCCCCCGCCCCACCGACACTCTCCATCTCCGTGTCCACATAGTGTCTCCCTCATGCTTTGATTGCTTTGTTCATAGCGCAGAGTTCACTTTTCAAGCAGAAAGTCAATTTTCCACAGGAACTGTGCAACACACAACTCTTTCCTTTTTCTGTTTTATTTTTAACATGCTCATGACCCCCCACCCCAACCCCCCCACTCTACTCTCTCAGATTGTCCTTCTTCTCCCATCAATATGTACCAACCCCCCACCCCCCACCCCCTTATTCCACAGTTCCGCATTACGCAGACCTCTGTGACAACTGGATGAGCGTTACAGTTTAGAGTCAACTGCTCAATGATTGGACAAAACCTGTCACAGGAGCTGGCACTACATCCTCAAGGCCTCTTCAGCAGAGCATGCTGGGAAATAATAGACAGTAGCCCCACCCACTCATCCAGCAATTGCTTTTTAAAAAATACATAAATCTGTGGAAACTGAGCTCCCGCTTGTGCTCAAGGTTCCACCACTCCCCACATCCTTCATCAGCACAAGGGGGGGGGGGGGGCAAAACAAAAAAAATAAACCCTCACGCTCAATCCATCACTCCGTCGGCGTAGCTCTTGATACCGGGGCAGACCAGAGGGCCCCTCCTGCTCCGCTGGGAGCGTAATTTAAAGTGTTGGAGCTACACGGGGAAGCGACACGGAGCCAACGTCTCGTACCCGCCTTACCGTGAGCTCCGCAGCCGGGCGCGTGTAACAAACCAGCTGCCCTTACCGCCAAACCAGCTGCCCTTACCGCCAAACCAGCCGCCCTTACCGCCAAACCAGCTGCCCTTACCGCCAAACCAGCTGCCCTTACCGCCAAACCAGCTGCCCTTACCGCCAAACCAGCTGCCCTTACCACCAAACCAGCTGCCCTTACCGCCAAACCAGCTGCCCTTTTTTGGGCTGATGTAAATTTTGAAACTGGCACAACTCGGCACTGTAAACGAGTGTAGCAGATTTTTAATGACACTGTTAAATGCAGACACGTTGCAGACAGTGTTACAGCGTGGCTGGACCGTGATTTTGACCTGTACTACAGGCAAATTAGTGGCAGCAGAGATTTGAGGATCCCCGCGCGCTTTCATCGACTCCCTGATCTGAACCAATCACTGTTCAATTCTCTGCGTAGGACTGGTTTCATACGAGCCAGTGATTGGACGGCATCACCACCCACTATGAGGTCATAAAGCCTCGCTCGTCCCCTACTGGTGCAAATCAGTGTCAGCGGCTGCTAAAGAAGCACAGAAATGAGAAGCAACGCTGGACGCAAAGGAAGGAGACAGAAAGAGAGAGAGAGAGAGAGAGAGAGAGAGGGAGAAGGGGAGAGAGAGAGAGAGAGAGAGAGAGGTGGTGAGTCTGTGACGGTCGCCCAGCTGTGGAAGCAGCGTATCCGAGCTCAATAACTCCAGCGTGAAAAGTAACAGGGCCAAGAGAGAGAGAGAGATAGGAGGAGAGGGAGAGAGAGAGAGAGAGGGGGAGAGAGGGAGAGAAAGTGAGAGAGGGGGAGAGAGGGAGAGAGAGAGAGAGGGGGAGAGGGAGAGAGAGAGTGAGAGAGAGAGGGAGAGAGAGAGAGAGGGAGGAACCACCAGTTAGCGCTAGCAGCAAGATATGTGGCCTCCTGTCACTAAATGAGGGACAGCCAGTGAGGCAGAATCTCTGTTTTTGTATTGTTAGTTAGTTAGTAGGTCCTTATGTGTGTTAATAATTCATACTGTAGGCTGTATGTAGGCTTCCCTTATCCTTCCCCTATCCCACCATATCAATTGTGTCTTATGTGCCATTGCCATTGTTAATGGTTTTATTGTTAATTACTTTGGCAATATCGTTTATATGCAGTCATGCCAATAAAGCTGAACTGAACTAGAAGAGAAAGAAAAAAAGCAAGCGATAGAGGGAGAGGAACAGAGAGAAAAAGAGAGAAAAAGGGGTAGAGAGAGGGCAGGAGAGATAGAAAGAGGGATATGGGGATAGAGGAGGAGAGAGAGAAAAGGCGTGCGATGGAGACAGAAAGATGGTGCTCCCAGTGCTGGTGTGATGTCAGAGCTCGGTCTCCCCAGTGCTGGTGTGATGTCACAGCCGGGTCTCCCCAGCGCTGGTGTGATGTCACAGCCGGGTCTCCCCAGCGCTGGTGTGATGTCACAGCCGGGTCTCCCCAGCGCTGGTGTGATGTCACAGCCGGGTCTCCCCAGCGCTGGGCCGCAGGTGCACAGGCAGGGTGGGCCCACAGGAAGCAGCCAATCGGCTGCAGCAGGGCCCATAGGAAGCAGCCAATCGGCTGCAGCAGAGACCATGGGATGCCACAGGGGACCCGCGTTTGTCACTGAGAATAGGGAGCGTTTAGCCGAACAATCAGTGCACAGAACGGGCAGGTCTCATTGGCACTGAAATGCACAGAACGGGCAGGTCTCATTGGCACTGAAATGCACAGAACGGGCAGGTCTCATTGGCACTGAAATGCACAGAACGGGCAGATCTCATTGGCACTGAAATGCACAGAACGGGCAGGTCTCATTGGCACTGAAATGCACAGAATGGGCAGGTCTCATTGGCACTGAAATGCACAGAACGGGCAGGTCTCATTGGCACTGAAATGCACAGAACGGGCAGATCTCATTGGCACTGAAATGCACAGAACGGGCAGGTCTCATTGGCACTGAAATGCAAAAATTCAGGAAATTGTCGATTGGCTCATTCTTCCCCTCCCTGGAGTAATGTGGCCGCAATGTCTCTCTACACGAGTGCACTACTGTTGCCTGGGTGAATTCTTCCAATATTTCTGAACTTGAAAACAAGAAGTCAGGAATGACTGAAACACTGCTGTTTTCTGTTTTCAGCTGAAACGGCGCTTGTTCTAGTTAAGCGTGGTGCCAATCTGAGTGCCCCTCTCAGCCCAGAGAGCGCTTATTTCAGTCTGAGTTTGCGTCACGCGCCAGGTATGAGTCAGGTGTGTTAGTGTGTACCTCTGGGGGTTGGGGGGGGGGGGACCATTTAACTCTCCATAAACAGGAGTTAAATTTTTCTTCCGGGCAGCTGTCCCTGCCCCCCCACCCCTCACTCAGGCCCCCCCCACGGTGGCCGTCACCTCGGTCACGGAAGCTCCGGCGGCGTCAGATGATATTGTCTGCCTGCCCCGCGGAAAGCCCCCCACCCCCCCCCCCGCCATCCCTCACCTGCCTGGCTGTGTGCCCCCCCCCATATAAACCCCCCACCATCCCTCACCTGCCTGGCTGTGTGCCCCCCCCCCCCATATAAACCCCCACCATCCCTCACCTGCCTGGCTGTGTGCCCCCCCCTTATATAAACCCCCCCACCATCCCTCAGATCTCCGGCTGTGTGACACCCGGTATATAAAGGCCATGCATCACTGGGAGTGAGCGGCGGGGGGGGTATAAAGAAATAAATGAACCAATAGAAAAGAGCGCTAAGCTGGGGTCACCTCTCCCTCTCTCCCTCCGAAGGGCCCCACTGCTAACCCCCCCCCCCCCCCCCCACTTCAGCTCAGAGGGAGGGGACGACACCCCAAAGGGGTGAAGCCGCCATTTTCCCCCTGAGCCAGCAGCGGGAGCCAATCTGGCTCCTCCGCTGGCTCGTTCAGCCCGTAACGGACAAACGCGACGCGTCTCACATAAACCACAGCTCATTCCACTAACGCACCGCCCGCCGGCAGCAGGACCTCCGGGGAATACCGGCTGTTTGTCCGCAGCCCAAAGCGGAAAGGGTTCATCCTGCCGGCGCCTGCATCAAACGCTCGCCCAGACCGCCTTTATCTGATCGCATCCTCCAAGCCTCTGAATATAAAAATTGTCATTTAAGTCGGTTACCATCGATTCAGCCGTGGGATGCTGGGGAGGACTCAGGATGCCTCTTATCTATTGCATTATCAATAAAGTCAGTTAGAGCCACTGTATCAATATCCCCCCGTTGGGTATGAAATTTCATTAAATTTATAAATTGCTCTGTAGCGAATTGGATTAATTTGGCAATAAAAAATATACATTAAGCACGTACATTAAAAATTCTGCTGTGGTCTTGTGAACAAGATTTCAAATGACACAGCAGAGAAAGTTACTGAACTGATGTCAAAGGAGAAAAGGGATTTTAGATTTTGCCATATTTTATACAATAATAAGAACAATAAGGGTTTCTACTACCTTCCCATATTTATAGTTTCTACTATGTTTTAAAGATGCTGTACTTGTACAACACAAACTGTTTAATAATTGTAAGTAGGTCATTTCAAAGCTTTCCATATATTTAAAAATGCATAAAGCAGAGCTTTAAGAAGCACACGGGCTGTTATTTCTTTGGAGCACCCAGCCACATTTGTAAGCCCCCCCCCCCCCCATTATAATTTTGAGAGGATGCGGACAAGAGCATTTGACCTTCAGTTCCTCCTTTACTGCAGTCGAGCTGCGCAGTCAGTGCATCAGAGCACACTTAATGCGCAGCTGCAGCAGACTGACTGCAGGGAGCCAGTCCAGCTTTATTCTGCCCTACATTCCGCCCAAACCCTCCCTACTCTACACAAGACAATATATTCCACCCAAACCCCCCCTACTCTACACAAGACAATATATTCCACCCAAACCCTCCCTACTCTACACAAGACAATATATTCCACCCAACCCTCCCTCCTCTACACAAGAAAATATATTCCACCCAAACCCTCCCTGCTCTACACAAGACAATATATTCCATCCAAACCCTCCCTACTCTACACAAGACAATATATTCCACCCAAACCCTCCCTCCTCTACACAAGACAATATATTCCACCCAAACCCTCCCTACTCTACACAAGACAATATATTCCACCCAAACCCTCCCTACTCTACACAAGACAATATATTCCACCCAAACCCTCCCTCCTCTACACAAGAAATATATTCCACCCAAACCCTCCCTACTCTACACAAGACAATATTCCACCCAAACCCTCCCTCTCTACACAAGACAATATATTCCACCCAAACCCCCCTCTCTACACAAGACAATATATTCCACCCAAACCCTCCCTACTCTACACAAGACAATATATTCCACCAAAACCCTCCCTACTCAACACAAGACAATATATTCCACCAAAACCCTCCCTACTCAACACAAGACAATATATTCCACCCAAATTCTCCCTGGTCTTTATACAGCAGTATATTCTTCATTGCCGCGTGTCAGGGAAAGCGTTAAGTCCCTGTGTTTAGTTAAGAACATTGTGTTGTGTCGCTTTCGAGAACAGCGCTGTTGTAGATCATTCTGCGCTGTACGCTGTCTTGCAGACATCCATGTTCATTCATCTGTGCACTTTCCAAAAGGCTCAACCAAAAACATCTTCATATTTTGACAAGTTTGGAGACGGCAAGTCCAATTTCCAGGATCCATTTGCAAGCAGGCATTTACATAACAGTTTTGGCATCTGGATACCCGGGGCTTGAAGTAATTTGATGAATGCCATCTTTTCATTGAGAACGTTGACACTGATGGAATTTCATTAAAGCAACAGCAGGGGATATTCTCAGTCTTTTGGTTTTTTGGATTTTTTTAAAAAATGAGTCCCACCGCCCCAACCCCCCTTTTGCACCCGACCCACCCCTCTTAAAAATACACACCCTGAACCAGGAAGCCCACTCTCTCTCTCGCTCGCTCGCCCGCCCGCTAGCCCACTCTCTCTCTCTCTCTCGCTCGCTCGCCCGCCTACTCGCCCACTCTCTCTCTCAGACCCTGGATGCGTGTGTGGCAGGCGATAGAGCCATCAGAACAGGCTTACACGGCACATTTGCTAATTTGCACACCTACCTGCACTTCAGAGCGCACACAATTACAGAGAGCCTCCCGCTCGGGCAGCGGCCGCCTTCCTGCTCGGAACACCGCGGCCGTTCCCGGCCCGGTCGGCCACGGACGGACCGGCGCGAAACGCACATTACCTCCGCCCGCTATCGGCCCGACGCAGGCGCGGCAGCCGTCCTCCATCAGCGAGGAAATAAATACATAAATAAATCAGAAAATGGAGGGAAAGATCAAACGGTCCTGTGAAATGCAAAACAGCCTGAATCTCGCATTTCTTCCCGTCAATGAGAGCTAATGAGTATTCCGCCTTCTGGCTCTGTTAAAATAAAGAAAACCTTAAAAAGAAGAAAAGGAGGGAAAAACAGGGAGCGCTAACTGTTCAGGAACTGACCAGTGCAACGAGACAAAGCTGAATGATTCATGAATGTCAGCAAGAAAAAATGGCTGCTAAAGAATTAACTAGGAGATAGAAACAGCCAGGGAAATATAAAATGACAGTGACCCTGTATGTCAAATGTGTTATATATAAAAACATATCGGCATGGAAACTGCTGGAGGTCAAAGCAGATGAGGACTCCCTCATCGTTCTCATCCCAATCATCACCATTGTTGCCACGATCTTCATAATAAAAGCCATTAAAAACCTTATCATGATCATTATCATTAAAACCAACGTCATCATCATCATCAAAACCATCACCATCATCATCAAAACCATCATCATCATCATCAAAACCATCACCATCATCATTAAAACCATCACCACTATCACCATCATCATCATCACACTGTTAAACAGTTCATGCTGTTGCTCCTCTGTTGCCAAACGAACCCTTTTAACCTGTCAGCTGGGCGCAGTCCCACAGCCCGCCACGCCCCTCAGCCCGCCATGCCCCTCAGCTTGCCACGCCCCTCAGCCCGCCATGCCCCTCAGCTTGCCACGCCCCTCAGCCCGCCATGCCCCTCAGCTTGCCACGCCCCTCAGCCCGCCATGCCCCTCAGCTTGCCACGCCCCTCAGCTGGGCGGGGCCAGACGGTGGAGCCGCTCGCCATCCTGTGACATAACCGGGCCTGACACCCGCCACGCCACGTCAGTCCGCCCGCCAAACCCGCCCAGGCTCCGGCACTCTGAAGTGCAAACTGTCAACGACCCGCGCGGAAAGAAAGAGCTGCACCCCGAAAGAAAGAGCTGCACCCCGACTCCAGCAGCCGGACTGTCTGCCCCAACATCGCGTCTGTGATCAGGGCTACAATGGACTGAGTGAGGAAGAGTCAGACCACTGACCCTCAGTAAGAGTGCAAGAGAGTTTAATTACAAACACATACATACACACGTGCACGTGCACACACACATACACACGTGCACGTGCACACACACACACACAGGCTCATACACACACTCACATGCACACACACACACACAGGCTCATACACACACACACACACACACACACACAGGCTCATACACATACATACACACACACAGCCACAGGCTCATACACACACACACACACACACACACACACACACACACACAGGGGAGGACACCGGGGACAGGGAGCATGAGTATGAGTCCGTGACTGTGTGTGTGTGTGTATGTGAGTGTGTGTATTGGAGAGGGAGAGAAAGAGAGGGAAAGGGGAGAAAGGGAGAGGTAGATTTAGACCACCTCCACAGCCTCTCAGAGATGGAGAGCTCCTCATTCTCCAGCACACAGAGCGAAGGATGGGGCTTTCACACAGCCCTGCTAAGGCTCTCTATTGTTTTATTTTCCCTCCGCTTAATAAAATGAATAATAATGGCTAAATAATGAGCGAGTCCCGGAGGGGGAATAACTCACAGCAGGAGAGGCTGGTGTGGACGTTAACACGTGGCAGAGACAGCCCCTGACGGCTCTGTCCTTCACTGCTGTGCGTCTAAACCGCGCGAGTGCAGGTCCTCTCACCCTCACTGCCGTCCTCAGCCTCCCGTCCGTGGAGCTTTGTCTCCCTCTGTTGGCGCTCGCTGTAACTGCGGCCGGCAGGGCAGCGCTCCCCGCACCCCGTACACAGGGACCCACAAATTGCCCACTTAGGACGGCTCTCCGCGGTTGCGCGGCAACAAGTCATCGTTCTGAGAGATCTCTCTCTCTTTCATTTCGGCGTCTCCATTCTCTCCCTCCGATTCCTTAATGGCCGGTTTGTGCCTTTCCCCATGCCTTTCTGCGGAGAGAATGCGCGCTGCGATTCAAGAGCCATCCAGCTGAAGACTGCAGCAGCAGGAGAGACGCGGAGCCCCCCAGTCTGCCATTGTCCCCGCGCAGACTCAGGTACGACAATGAAACCAAATCATTCTCTGCGCGGTGCTGTCTGAATGCGGTGCAGTCTGAATGCGGCTCACTCCTGGCTCGTGCGCGACGGTGTCTGCCGGTGATTAGGGACGCAAGCATCCTTTCTTGCTTGCATTGTGATGGTCTTATTCTGAGGTGACACGTTGCCACATAAGCACAGCCAATTTAACCAGGAATGGAACTGTTCTGGGAATAATCTGCTGTTTAAAAGACTGAATGTGTAAAGAAAACACGACGTGCGGTTTGACAAAGACATGAAGCTGCAGCAAAACAGGCTCCCATTCATAAAGGCGACGTGGGAGAGTGACATCGGTGGCTATTTCTTACTGGTATGCATGAATGAATGAATGAATGAATGAATGAATGAATGAGCCAATGAATGATTGCATTTTCATGCCCAGTCAAGCTCAGCAAGATCAATCACACAAGGGATTACTTGGACACCTTATTGGAAAAAATAATTATGTAAAAGATATAGTAATATGGCAATCTGGAGGTTTGGAAGACTCAATTATGATTTTTTAAAAATGAATCAATCTTTGTTGAGCCGCAGCAGAACAGCGATCGGTCTGAATCAACGAGTCACTGATGACACCTGCTAGCTCCGCCTCCTGTGGGGGTTATGAAGGCACACGCTTCTGTCTCCATGATAAGCCAGTTAAAGCATGCAGTCTGTGTCTGTGTCCACTGGGCGAAGGCCGTGGACCCAGCAAGCCTTCGGGTTCAGTTCTGTCAGTAGGAGGGGACATAAGGGAAATTAGCTAAAGGTAAATTCCGTACAGGCATTAGGAAGACTTTTTTCACACAGAGAGTAGTCAATGTGTGGAATAGCCTGCCGGGTCATGTAGTAGAGGCAGAAACTCTGGGGATTTTCAAGACCAGGCTTGATACGGTGTTTGATACTATCTAGTCTATAGGTAATCAGAGCACTAATTTAGTCAGGAAAATGGCGAGCATTGTTGGGCTGAATGGCTTGTTCTCGTCATTACATTATGTTATGTTAAGCCGGAACAGAGACCACCAGACACAGCCTGAAACCACCAGCACGTTGCACAGACAGACTCAGAGCTGGACTGTAAGGTAGCGGCGTACGATGCTCAGAATTACCTCCGACGAGACTCCCCCAGCAGTGACTGGACGAGGCGAGCAGGACGAGAGAGAGAGAGATCAGAAGACACGGAGAGCGACTCATTTGTCTCCTCAGCCCCTCTCTTCCAGTCGTAAGGGATTTTCAAAGGAGGCTTCAGAAAGCTCCTCCACAGCCCAGCGAGGCTCTCCAGACAGGAGGCCATCCTTAGTGGCTCCATTTGATCTTAATTGAGGGGTTTTCATATACAGGAGGAGCGCGAGGAGGAGTCGTTTCCCTCGTAGTCACCGATTTATCAGCGGCAGCGTCGCTGGGTTCGAGGGCTGACGCAGAAGCCTGCCGGCGCTCCGGAGAGAACTTGTACAATGCGTGTTTTTTTTGTTGTTGTTTTTTTTTACTCTTTGTTATCGATCGGTTTTGTGCTGCTGTACAGTGTGTGTTTCTCATTCTGTGGACACAAACAGAAGGCTCATGGGCGTGTGGAGGTCACTGCGGGAGCAGGTAAGGCTGCCTTTACTCCTGCGCTGCTTTTCGGTTTTTTTCCCCCCCTTTTGTGGCTGAACTGCTTGGGCACCCTGCTGACCTACCTCACCAGCCCAAGGTCAGCTGGTCCGTCTCTACGGTAGCCCCCCCCCACCCCCGGCACCACGGTTAACCCACCCCCAGCATCACGGTCAAAACCCCCCCTCAGCCCCGCGGTTGAACCCCCCGCCCCCCCAAAGCACCAGGGTCGCCCCCCCCAGCCCCCCCAGCTTGGGCGGAGGCACATTAATGGCTTCACAGCGGTCTCCATGGAGATGTACTACAAACACCGGGGGACCTGACCCCTCCCACATCGTCCCACACAATCCATCAAATCAGCTAATTGGGCCCCAGTATCCCCCATACCTGGCCCTGCTGGGGAAGTGCAGAGGAAAACAGAGGGAAGATTTTCCAGAGTTTTTCCAAGATAAAAAAAAATAATAATTTTTTTATCACCTTTAAAACACGTTTTGGAGAGGAGCTCTGTTGGGGGAGGAGCTCTGGTTGGGGGGAGGAGCTCTGTTTGGGGGAGGAGCTCTGGTTGGGGGGAGGAGCTCTGTTTGGGGGAGGAGCTCTCACTGGGGGAAGAGCTCTGTTTGGGGGAGGAGCTCTGTTTGGGGGAAGAGCTCTGTCCTCATCACACAGAGGAGCAGCTGCTAAATCTGGCCTGGCTAATTATACATTGTACTCCTCAAACGCCCGATCCCGCCACCCCCCCCCCAACCCCCGTTAGCAAAAATAAGTGAATTGTTTTCAATAATTATGATTATTATGGATTCTGACAGATAAGAGCATGTTATCATGTTCTTGTTTTAATTGGCATAATTTCTTTTGTCTACTCGTCACAGGATAAAAAACGCATCAGATGTTCTAACAAGCTGGATGGAGAGAGTGCGAAACTACAACAAACTCTTCCAGGCCTCAGATGTGCAGCCAAACCCCCAGCCTTCATCCCCAGAGGAAGAACAGAGAAAAGCACAAGAGAACGGCGGACTGAAAATAAACGAACACGGAAAAAAAACTCACTCAAATCAGAAAAATTCTGTAGCTGCTAGGCAGACCAAACAGATTGTGTCTCTCTCTGGTGCCAAGGGCAAATCCATGCCAACAGGTTGCATATGAGCACTGAAATTATAGTTTTATATAGTTACAGTTTTTATAGTTTTATATTCCAGGTCAAGGAGCAGTGGGCACAGCCATGCCACAAGAGCAGAGAACCTGGCCTGAATTCAATAAACATTTGTCATTAACGGACTTATGATCAAGCTCAAGCATTGATTTCAATTCTTCCCCGGCGCACTTCCACAAATTCATTTTGGTGATTACTATCCTCTCAGTCTGAGAAAAAAGAAATCAGTGCCCGCATGTAATCACACGTCAGAGCTGAGGACGAGCGCTGAGCGAATCCAGGTTCTAATCTACCACTTCTGTTCATAGCCCTGCTTTTGGCCCCTGCCTTCTGCTGAGCTGCTTACCCCCCTTACACACAATCCAGCCGGGTATATACTGAACACTGCTTACCCCCCTTACACACAGTCCAGCCGGGTATATACTGAACACTGCTTACCTCCTTTACACACAGTCCAGCTGGGTATATACTGAACACTGCTTACCCCCCTTACACACAGTCCAGCTGGGTATATACTGAACACTGCTTACGTCCCTTACACACAGTCCAGCCGGGTATATACTGAACACTGCTTACGTTCTTTACACACAGTCCAGCTGGGTATATACTGAACACGGCTTACGTTCTTTACACACAATCCAGCCGGGTATATACTGAACACTGCTTACGTTCTTTACACACAGTCCAGCTGTGTATTTACTGAACACTGCTTACGTTCTTTACACACAGTCCAGCTGGGTATATACTGAACACTGCTTACCCCCCTTACACACAGTCCAGCTGGGTATATACTGAACACTGCTTACGTTCTTTACACACAGTCCAGCTGGGTATATACTGAACACTGCTTACGTTCTTTACACACAGTCCAGCTGGGTATATACTGAACACGGCTTATGTTCTTTACACACAGTCCAGCCGGGTATATACTGAACACTGCTTACGTTCTTTACACACAGTCCAGCTATGTATATACTGAACACTGCTTACGTTCTTTACACACAGTCCAGCCGGGTATATACTGAACACTGCTTACGTTCTTTACACACAATCATTTTTCTTTACATACATCTGGGTGTACAGTAATACTGAAGCAGTGCAGGCTAGGTATCTCACTTAAGGGAACATTGGCAATGCTCCCCCTTCTGAAATTCACTTTTCACATGTGAATTAAAAAGGTTCGCTGTCCGCTTGCGAAAACAAAACGTGACGTGAAATCACGTGAAATTCCACATTTACACACGTCAAATAGCACAGGCCACCTCTCCCCTCTCGTTTCATAAGTGGGATTCTTTTTATAGCTCACATTAGTGCTCTTTACAAGTTGGGTGCTCACATGTGGTTTAAAAGCCACTGGAGAATCAGAGTTACGGACCCAGTTCCCTGAGAGCCATACAGCTGTGGCTCGGATATGACCAGAACCAGGACTCCGTCATTCAGATAAATACCAACCAGGCGGGTATGAGTCCGAGCTAAACAAGAACTGAACTGTAATTCAGTAATGCGTTCAGTCATACTAATAAAAGGGTCTGGTGTTCGGTTTGGTTACTGTCACCAGTAAAAGTCATTTTCCAAAGAATATTTTACAAAATTATACAAATTTGCCTGCATGACACGAAAAGACATCAGTTGGCTTGGTAATCATGCACATTCCACAGTCCTCAGAAACATACCCCCCCCCCCCCCCCCAAACGAGACGGCAATTTGTCCATCAAACAGTCCAAATATTTGTGGTTTTATATCGACCAATTCACAGACAAAAGAAGAGATGACGGATAAATTGCTGCATGTTGTCACTTTTAATTCGAAATGCATTTCAGACAAAACGATTTTCTGTCAGAGCTGTGACGTCCCCCTTTACCATTAAGAGAGCTTAACCTCTCCAAACCGAGCTGATCGCTGCAGTCCATTCACCAGCACACACACACAGGCCTTTCAGAAGATGACGCTCCCTTTACTGGCTGCTCTATTGAAATATAACAGGAATATGCCTACGTTAAATAGACTGAAAAGAACCGTATGAAGATGAGACATAAAAAACACCATTATGGATCGCAGGTACCTGGATGCTAACATGGACAAGCAAAGCAGCATTGAAATACAGATGGTAACTTGTGTCAGGACTGTGATTATTCAGAGGGCCATCCAGAACATAAGAATGTATGTAGAATGCAAGAACATGACAATGCAAAAGATTTTACTACGAGTCAACAGGGAAAACATTTATGGAAAGTGCCGTGGTGACTTTGCAAGGAAAAAAGTGTAGACAATTATACAGCTGTGTGAAATCCCTTTATAATAATAAATATATATATGTATATATAAAGATGAGATGCTTTTCAGAGATATGCCAATTATTCCTTTGCCAATGTGAACAACAAAATGCTAATGCAGAATGCTAAAAGCACGGTAGTCTCCATTTGTTTGACAGTAGCTTGAAAGAACAAAACGAGGATATTAAGTCCTCAAACAAGTGAACTTGAAAACGTGGAAAAAATAGTTATCCCACACTGTAGCAAAACAGCTAGCAATGATGACATTTTTTCACCATCTTAATTTGATAGCATACACATCTCTCTCTCTCTCTCATAGTTATATAGGTTTGGGTTCTCTCTCTCTCTCTCTCTCATAGTTATACAGGTTTGGGTTCTCTCTCTCTCATAGTTGTGCAGGTTTGGGTTCTCTCTCTCTCATAGTTATACAGGTTTGGGTTCTCTCTCTCTCATAGTTATACAGGTTTGGATTCTCTCTCTCAGTTGTGCAGGTTTGGGTTCTCTCTCTCTCGTAGTTATACAGGTTTGGGTTCTCTCTCTCTCTCTCTCTCTCATAGTTACATAGGTTTGGGTTCTCTCTCATAGTTATACAGGTTTGGGTTCTCTCTCTCTTGTAGTTATATAGGTTTGGGTTCTCTCTCTCGTAGTTATATAGGTTTGGGTTCTCTCTCTCTCTCTCTCATAGTTATACAGGTTTGGGTTCTCTCTCATAGTTGTGCAGGTTTGGGTTCTCTCTCTCTCTCTCTCATAGTTATACAGGTTTGGGTTCTCTCTCTCATAGTTGTGCAGGTTTGGGTTCTCTCTCTCTCGTAGTTATATAGGTTTGGGTTCTCTCTCTCTCTCTCTCTCTCATAGTTGTGCAGGTTTGGGTTCTCTCTCTCTCTCTCTCTCTCATAGTTGTGCAGGTTTGGGTTCTCTCTCTCATAGTTGTGCAGGTTTGGGTTCTCTCTCTCATAGTTGTGCAGGTTTGGGTTCTCTCTCTCTCTCTCTCTCTCTCATAGTTATACAGGTTTGGGTTCTCTCTCTCATAGTTGTGCAGGTTTGGGTTCTCTCTCTCGTAGTTGTGCAGGTTTGGGTTCTCTCTCTCTCTCTCTCTCTCTCTCTCTCTCTCTCTCATAGTTATACAGGTTTGGGTTCTCTCTCTCATAGTTGTGCAGGTTTGGGTTCTCTCTCTCATAGTTGTGCAGGTTTGGGTACTAGGACAGCACAGCCAGTCCGATGAGCACGGGTTTGATCAGTGCAGCTCTTTTTTCTGTGTGAGACGTGCCAGTTAAGAAGGCCAGAGGAGGAGGAGGAGGAGGAGGCTACGCTTAGCTCTGCGGCGCAGGTGGGCTGTAATCAGCAGCCATGTTGTTCTGTCAGTCTTTTATCCCCAGGGCGTCTCCGTGGGAGGGCCACAAACACCCCACTGTCACACGCAGCACGAGCCATTCCCCCACAGAGAAAAGAGGAAACACAGATCCCTCCATCTTTATCCGTAACGGTGTATTTCCCCCATTGCATGTAGCTGAGATAACCGAGGCCACTTCCTCCCTCTGCACCGGGGGTAAATGCTTCCTTATCCCATGTTTTTCGTGTGTCAGCAGTGCTAAATTACAAAAGACTTTGTGTCTGGCGCTCTGACGCACGCCATTATGCCCTGTAATGGATGTGCACGCCTGCACGTTCACGTCTGTGCTTGTCCTCGGGTTCTAACGCTAATGCAAAGGCATGAATTATCATCGCTTTCTGCTCAAAGAACGCATCCGTCAAACTGGCGTTTCGCTCAGAAGCCGTCCTTTCCTCCCCGCAGAATCAAACCCACAGGCGCCGTCCTTTCCTCCCTGCAGAATCAAACCCACAGGCGCCGCCCTTTCCTCCCCGCAGAATCAAACCCACAGGCGCCGCCCTTTCCTCCTCGCAGAATCAAACCCACAGGCGTGTTCTAATCCCACATATGAGGTACAAATTTTAGGATTTTTTATTCATTTTTTAAATTTTGTTTCTGACTTTTTCCCATTTTTATCCCAGTTTGGTGGCCAGTTGCACCTACTCTGACCTTACTCCTCAGGTGTGTACATATCTTACTCAGACCATACTCTGACTGTACTCTGACCTTACACTGACTGTACTCCTGCCTTACTCTGACCATACTCTGCCCTTACTCTGACCTTACTCTGACCTTACTCTGACTGTACTCCTACCTTATGCTGGTCATACCCTGATTTTACTCTGGCTGTATGCTGATCTGGCATCAGCTGCATTGACTCCAAAGCCAAGGCTCTGACCGCTGCACCACCACGATGTGAAAT
The DNA here is from genome assembly GCF_018555375.3 of Anguilla rostrata. NCBI lineage: Eukaryota > Metazoa > Chordata > Actinopteri > Anguilliformes > Anguillidae > Anguilla > Anguilla rostrata. Next base: position 36,811,867 of record NC_057948.1, read on the forward strand.
CTTAAACTTGGCCGAATTCAAGGACCTGTTCACCGGTTCATTCTGCATTGCTGTCACCACAGGGCTGAATAAGTGGCTGAGAAATCACACACCGCAGATTTGTTTTTGCTGGGTTTTCAGAAGACAGGCAGTGTTCTTCATTTCCTACTCTGACCGTGCGTTCCTGTTCTCACATTAGTCTGCTAAGAGCTGCCACTCCAGGAAAATAGTCTCTTTTTCTCTCTGTCCATCACTCACTGAAATTCAAATTCAAAATGTTTTATTGAGAGTGAATACACAAACTAAATACTATATAACTTACATGTACTACACCAGGGCTGCCCAGCCCTGTTCCTGCAGATCTATCATCCTGTAGGTTTTCATTTCAACCCTAATTTGGCACACCTGATTCTGCTAATTAGCAGCTCAATCTGACAGGATGGTAGATCTCCAGGAACAGGGTTGGGCAGCTCTGCTGTATGCTATATATTACTGAAACTCTCCCCCCTCTCGGTCCGTTTGTCTGTCTGTCTGTCTCTCTGTCTGTCCGTATGTCCGTCTGTCTGTCTGTCCGTCTGTCTGTCCGTATGTCTGTCTGTCCCTCCCTCTCCCTCTTGGAGTCCCAGGTGAATTTTAACGATAGTGGTTTGTGTTCACTATGCAAGGCCCAGAATTCAAAATGTAAAAAAAGAACACAGCTCTCTATTGATTTATTTGTGCGCACATCACACCCCCTACTCAGCCCCCACCCCGCCACCGCGCACAGACACCAGGAGGAAGGGTGGCTCTGGCGGACGGCTGAGAGTACAGGACCTTTTTTGGACACCCTATTAATCGAGACACAAACCAGCAAGACGCCCGCTCCATTAGAGCCCTTTAATGGGACGGGGGTACACTCAACGCCCGTGTTCAAGGGTAGGGCAAACAGCCTGGAGAAACAAACAAGCATTATTACCCCCCCCCCCCCCCGGTCCTGCTGAGGGATAGGCTCAATAAACACATCGTCTGAGGTCCAGGAGTGTCCTCCAGAAAAACCGTTATTTGGGATGTTTGTCCCGCTAGGCTTGGCATTGATAAAGCACAGCCACCGTGACATTTAACAAAAACAAACCAAAAAAAATAACAAAGATCCGGCAGCCACTGAACCTGCCTAAAATACCGGTTCATTTGTAGCTTTGCTTCATCAGCGGAACCCCAGAGACACCCATCCTGAGCTCACCCACGGCAACACAGCAAGCAGGCCTCATACACACAGGCCTCATACATACGACACAGCAAGCAGGCCTCATACACACAGGCCTCATACATACAACACAGCAAGCAGGCCTCATACACACAGGCCTCATACATACAACACAGCAAGCAGGCCTCATACACACAGGCCTCATACACACAGGCCTCATACACACAACACAGCAAGCAGGCCTCATACACACAAGCCTCATACATACAACACAGCAAGCAGGCCTCATACACACAACACAGCAAGCAGGCCTCATACACACAGGCCTCATACACACAACACAGCAAGCAGGCCTCATACACACAGGCCTCATACACACAGGCCTCATACACACAACACAGCAAGCAGGCCTCATACACACAGGCCTCATACATACAACACAGCAAGCAGGCCTCATACACACAGGCCTCATACACACAACACAGCAAGCAGGCCTCATACACACAGGCCTCATACACAGCAACACAGCAAGCAGGCCTCATACACACAACACAGCAAGCAGGCCTCATACACACAGGCCTCATACATACAACACAGCAAGCAGGCCTCATACACACAGGCCTCATACATACAACACAGCAAGCAGGCCTCATACACACAGGCCTCATACACACAACACAGCAAGCAGGCCTCATACACACAGCCTCATACACACAACACAGCAAGCAGGCCTCATACACACAGGCCTCATACATACAACACAGCAAGCAGGCCTCATACAAGCAGGCCTCATACACACAGGCCTCATACACACAACACAGCAAGCAGGCCTCACACACACAGGCCTCATACATACAACACAGCAAGCAGGCCTCATACACACAGGCCTCATACACACAACACAGCAAGCAGGCCTCATACACACCGGCCTCATACACACAACACAGCAAGCAGGCCTCATACACACAGGCCTCATACACACAACACAGCAAGCAGGCCTCATACACACAGGCCTCATACACACAACACAGCAAGCAGGCCTCACACACACAGGCCTCATACACACAACACAGCAAGCAGGCCTCATACATACAACACAGCAAGCAGGCCTCATACACACAGGCCTCATACATACAACACAGCAAGCAGGCCTCATACACACAGGCCTCATACATACAACACAGCAAGCAGGCCTCATACACACAGGCCTCATACACACAACACAGCAAGCAGGCCTCATACATACAACACAGCAAGCAGGCCTCATACACACAGGCCTCATACATACAACACAGCAAGCAGGCCTCATACACACAGGCCTCATACACACAACACAGCAAGCAGGCCTCATACACACAGGCCTCATACATACAACACAGCAAGCAGGCCTCATACAAACAGGCCTCATACATACAACACAGCAAGCAGGCCTCATACACACAGGCCTCATACACACAGGCCTCATACATACAACACAGCAAGCAGGCCTCATACACACAGGCCTCATACACACAACACAGCAAGCAGGCCTCATACACACAGGCCTCATACACACAACACAGCAAGCAGGCCTCATACACACAGGCCTCATACACACAACACAGCAAGCAGGCCTCATACACACAGGCCTCATACACACAACACAGCAAGCAGGCCTCATACACACGCTCAAACACGGAATTCACATGTCATTAGCATGCAGTGTGTCAGAACTGCCCGAGCACCGCGACTAGTTTCCATTTCATTTCATTTCATTATGAAAAGAGCAGAATATACGGTCACGCAGGCCAAGACCCATCTCAGGGCCCCCGGTAGGCCCCCAGCAGGGCCCCAGCAGGGAGGCCTACAGGCCCCAATGGACCAGGATGAAGCCTGAGGCACAGCTAGTGACCGACCACCCAAGCTGTTTGACTGCACCCTTGCGACTGCCAAATTGGGGCCTGCACACACACTTCACTTCCTACTCTCTCAGGGTCCCGGACTCCAGCAAGCGGCCCCTGTCCTGACGCTTTGTTTGGGAGTTGGTGACCTCACCAGCATGCAGAGGGACCCCTTGGACAAGCCCTGTGACCCAGGGATCTGCTGACAGAGACAGAAGGAGGGACAGGGGTGTGATCTGAGCAGGAGAAAGAAGGAGGGACAGGGGTGTGATCTGAGCAGGAGAAAGAAGCAAATGGGGGGGGGTGTCAGCCCTGTGAAAAAAAGCCCAGTTTAAAGCGCTCCAGTTCATCTGCATTTCACACCTCATTTCAGTCTGGGGGGGGCAAGCTGGCCTGCCAACTTATCATCCAGTGACCCACTTCCAGCATGCGCTTTTCATTAGGAAACAGGGGAGGGGGAGAGAGGGGGAGAGAGAGAAAAAGAGAAAGGGGAGAGAGGGAGGAGACAGAGAGAGAGGGAAGAGAGAGGGGGAGAGAGAAAGATAGAGAGGGAAGAAAGGGGGGGGGGGAGAGAAAACGAACAATATTTCTACCCAAAATATGCCCTGAATTTAAAGCTTTAAATGACCATCAAAAGCTCCCCTATTTGTTACGGAACACAGAAAATGTACTGGACTAGCCGCAAATGATGTTACAGCTTGGCATGCCTATAGGATGGGAGGGAATTCACCTCTAGCACCAACATATTATTCACAAATCATACCCCAAGTCACACTCCCAAAACCATGACCTGAACCACAACCCCAATACCGCCCCCAACCACACCCCGAACCACACCCCCAAAAGCAGCCCGAACCACACCCCCCAATCACATCACAAAGACATTGTATCCCATCAACCTTTGTCTTACATTTTTGATTTACAAGTAAACACTCACAGTACACCTTTTCTTCGCCAGTTAGTTTTAGTGATCACTGAATCAGACACAAACTCTTTTGCGTTTGTTTGTCAAATTTAAGGGGAAATGTTGATTGAACTCCAGGATATAACACATTATAAATTTCCTCCTCTTTCTCTCTGTTCATTCCGGTTTTTTCCCTATACTTTCTCTGGATGGGGCATTTAGCCAGAAGTGTGTTCAGGGCAGCCGTGCTCTGAATTAGAAGTCCCCACCCCCGCTCCATCTCGTTGACCTCCAGCAGGCTGAGTGGAGGCAATTATAAAAGAGACGTGTGCAATCTCAGAGATGTCCTCCTCACAGGACCACAAACCCACCGCAGAGCAGCCATCCTTTCAGACCGAGGAGAAGCTCTCTCTCGTAAAATCACATCAGCGGGGAGAAAACAGTCCAGAGAAGAGCGCACAGACTCTCTAAAGCCCATCTGGGTTTGGAAAATAAAGACGTGCAGTAAAAACCCAAATTCACGGAGGATAATTGAGGAGACGTTATTTATATACGCGGGGTGTGCCCATGTTCCTGAGGGCACCCAGAGTGCACTGGGAGAAAGGCGCGCGTTTCCAGAGTGGAAAACAAATTACGCACTCAGCAAAAACAGCCTTAAACTGTTCCACTAAAATCGCCATGGAGACGGGCGGCACAGGCTGCTGGGCGGGGAAAACAAAATCCTTGCGCTCATTATAGAGAACCCCCTGCCCTGTACGCAGACCCCACACACTCACTCCTCACACTCAGACCCCACACACTCACTCCTCACACGCAGACCCCACACACTCACTCCTCCCCCACCCTCCACTCACACTCACCCCCCAACCCTCACTCCTCACACTCAGACCCCACACACTCACTCCTCACACTCAGACCACCACACACTCACTCCTCACACTCAGACCCACACACTCACTCCTCACACTCAGACCCCACACACTCACTCCTCACACTCAGACCCCACACACTCACTCCTCACACTCAGACCCCACACACTCACTCCTCACACTCAGACCCCACACACTCACTCCTCACACTCAGACCCCACACACTCACTCCTCACACTCAGACCCCAGACACTCACTCCTCACACTCAGAGCCCACACACTCACTCCTCACACTCAGACCCCACACACTCACTCCTCACACTCAGACCCCACACACTCACTCCTCACACGTAGACCCCACACACTCACTCCTCACACGTAGACCCCACACACTCACTCCTCACACGTAGACCCCACACACTCACTCCTCACACTCAGACCCCACACACTCACTCCTCACACTCAGACCCCACACACTCACTCCTCACACTCAGAGCCCACACACTCACTCCTCACACTCAGACCCCACACACTCACTCCTCACACTCAGACCCCACACACTCACTCCTCACCTCAGACCCCAACACTCACTCCTCACACTCAGAGCCCACACACTCACTCCTCACACGCAGACCCCACACACTCACTCCTCACACTCAGACCCCAGACACTCACTCCTCACACTCAGAGCCCAGACACTCACTCCTCACACTCAGAGCCCACACACTCACTCCTCACACTCAGACCCCAAACACTCACTCCTCACACTCAGAGCCCAGACACTCACTCCTCACACTCAGAGCCCACACACTCACTCCTCACACTCAGAGCCCAGACACTCACTCCTCACACTCAGACCCCAAACACTCACTCCTCACACTCAGAGCCCAGACACTCACTCCTCACACTCAGAGCCCACACACTCACTCCTCACACTCAGACCCCACACACTCACTCCTCACACTCAGAGCCCAGACACTCACTCCTCACACTCAGACCCCAAACACTCACTCCACACAGTCAGACCCCACACACTCACTCCTCACACTCAGACCCCACACACTCACTCCTCACACTCAGAGCCCAGACACTCACTCCTCACACTCAGACCCCACACACTCACTCCTCACACTCAGAGCCCAGACACTCACTCCACACAGTCAGACCCCAGACTCACTCCTCACACTCAGACCCCAAACACTCACTCCTCACAGGGACGCTGCCACACCAGATGTGTGGGGTGGGCGGAGCCTCTCAGCGCAAGCGCACAGGTGTACAGTAATGCTGACAAACACACACACACTACCATAGACACATGCGCACACACACGCACACACACACTACCGTAGATACACGCACACACGCACACACTACCGTAGATACACGCACGCACACACATTACTCCAAAGGCCACTCCTTCCTAGACAGCGACATCCATTCCTGGTTTTTGTGTTCACACCAAACACCCGGCTTAGCTAAATTAGCTGCTTACACACCAGTGCTGGCTCATTCATAGATTAGACCACAAGTGTCATAAGAGTCTTGACTGTTCCTCCTTCATGAGGTCATTAGTGAGCACAGCTAATATTTCACATCGCATACATGATTGGTGAATTATGATATCCATAAATGCATTGGACCCTTCAGGAATGGGGTCCCCCCGCCCCTGGATTAAATTATTTTAACATCAGACTTCTGGAGAAGATGACGGCGGTGGTGATGATGACGGTGGTGATGACGGCGGTGGTGAAGATGACGGCGGTGGTGATGACGGCGGTGGTGACAGGACGCCGCTGACGGGGAGAGAGCGCAGCGGCGGGAGAATCAGACGATGAAAGTGAGACGGCTAACGGCGGGTGATTAGCTGCCAGTCGGATTCCCAGGGTTCCCTGCGACTGTAAAAATAACCCTGTTAATTAAACCCCCTGTGCGGGCTTCAGACGGCAGTCTGGGGGGGGGGGGGGAGAGACAGATCTCTCCGCTCAAACCTGAATGCGGAGCGGGGCTCTCATGTCGACCCCCCCACCGCGCGTCTCTCTCTGCTACCCCATCTCCCCGTGACAACGGCACATTAAATATTCCGTATCCGCAGCGCAGCCTGATCGGAACGCTGTGACCCCTGGAGTCACGGGCTCCCGAATTATCCGGCTGGGTAATAAAGGTGCTCGCCTCTGATCCTGATCCAGAGACCCTGGCAAACGAGGGCCGGGAGGAGCCTTCGGAACGAGGACGACTCCCCGACGCGCCGCGAGGAGGACGAGGAGGAAGACTCCCCGACACGAGGAGGAAGACTCCCCCACACGAGGAGGAAGACTCCGCCACACGAGGAGGAAGACTCCGCCACACGAGGAGGAAGACTCCCCCACACGAGGAGGACGACTCCCCGACACGAGGAGGACGACTCCCCGACACGAGGAGGACGACTCCCCAACACGAGGAGGACGACTCCCCAACACGAGGAGGACGACTCCCCGACACGAGGAGGACGACTCCCCGACACGAGGAGGACGACTCCCCGACACGAGGAGGACGACTCCCCAACACGAGGAGGACGACTCCCCAACACGAGGAGGACGACTCCCCGACACGCCGCGAGGAGGGGGCGCGATGATTAAAACCCCTCTGCTGCTCTCTCCTCTTCTTTTCTCTCCTTTTCCGGGTATTTTTCTCTGCTGGAATGGTAGATTGATGGGGGCTGGATTCAGGCTCTGGCAGACACACACACTCTCTCTCACACACACACACACACACACACACTCTCTCTCTCACACACACACACACACACACACAGACTCATATTAAATGGACTCTCAGGGGCTGGAGGCCTTTAAAATGGCTGCCATTCATCATGCATTAATAATTCACGCTCGCCACATTACCCGCCGCCTGTGTCCCCGCGTTCCGGAGTATGACCTCTTTTTTTGGGGATGAGTTCCCACACCGCCTGCCCCGGTCTTCACAAAGCATCCAGAGCAAAGGAGGCAGGGCACAGCAGGTAACTCAGCACCCCACCCCCCCCCCCCCCAAATTCATTATTAACTGGGATTCAGGAGAGAAGGTTTGATTCATTATGAACTGGGATTCAGGGGAGAAGGTTTGATTCATTATGAACTGGGATTCAGGAGAGAAGGCGGATTCATTATGAACTGGGATTCAGGGGAGAAGGTTTGATTCATTATGAACTGGGATTCAGGGGAGAAGGCTGATTCATTATGAACTGGGATTGAGGAGAGAAGGTTTGATTCATTATGAACTGGGATTCAGGGGAGAAGGGGAGAAGGCCCAGAGCAGCACAGGCGGCCGTTCTCAGGGTGTGATTAAACAGGCGACCTCACGCTGTCACCCCCCCCCCCCACCCCAGCCGCGTAGCCACACCGCCGCGTGCACGCATCGCGAGCTTCGCCCTCCCGCCATTCCTCAGCCAAGCGCAGACAAATTCAGAAGCTCTAAAACTGGAGGTGATTAACAGACAGGAAGAACGCTCATCGTTTCTGCCACTCAAACCGAAAGGAGACGAGCACAGACTAACAGGTACCCGAGCATCAGATTAAAATTCACCAGCAGCTAAATTCTTCCAATTTAACAAGGCATTTCAGGGACAAAAGATACAAACTGTTCGGGTAGCGTCTGGTTCTCAACGGGAATGAAAAAGCAGTGGCAGAGGGACAGAACACTGAGGCGCGTGCCAACAGACGCTCAGAAGCACCAGTGATGCTGACACCAACAGCTTCCTGAGGGCTTTTAATCTGCCATATTTATTTGGTTTCCGTTTATCGAGGAGAAGGATGCGAGTACTCCTCCAGTGTTCAAAGACCTGCACGCTTCTGTTGGCTTGTGTGTCGATTTCAATATCAGAGTGCTGATGAAAGATAGTTTTTCCATCTTTCGTTTATGAGAAACAACTTGACAAAGCAATTACTCTGCTTTACCCTAAGGCCCAGATTCAATTAAACTGTAGTGGGCTTTGTGTGTAAATCTGAATAACTAAATTAAACTAGTGTTCCTCTTCTCCTACGAGTTTCAGAAGTTGCCAAAATGAATGAAAAATGGGGCATCAGTAATTCAAATTTAAGTATTTTAGTTACCGATGCCCCATTGTAAAAATGTAAAGTATAAAATCGTAATATTTCTGAACATGGCTGACGAGAGCAGAGGCTAGCTGTGTTGCACGTAATCTTAACGATGATTGGCACATCCAATCACAATCATAATTACGCTCCCACTCACCCTTCCTGCCTCTTTAGACGGCTGTTATACTTAGCATGTTTTTATTAAGCATGACTGAAATGCCATTAACCCCCAGTAGCTCCTTATAGACTAAGTCATGCGGCCATATGCGCTAGGACTTCAATAAGGCTTCACATATGCCGCACCGTGCAAAACTATTGGCGCCCGTGACAAAGATGAGCAGAAAAGTCAGAAAAATAGGGAAACTCTTGCCAGAAAAATGGGGAAATTATAGTTTTCATTCTAATAAAATTGCTCAAAGAATTGTTTTCAGTGCTGGGGAAATAAATTTTCCTTTTGTGAAACATTATTGACTCAAGAGAACAAAGAACTTAAAGATATCGTAAAGGGAAAAGCTCAAGAAACACCCCTGGGCAATAAATCAATATCGGACAATGGACAAGTGGAGGAGATGAGCGTGATCAGGAACTGACCCAAGATCAGTGGCCAAGCTGAGCGTTTTGAGATCAGTCCCATGTGAACAGAACCCTTGTAGCTTCGGTTTCCATGTCAACGTGTGTCCCCGAGTTCCGTTTCCATGAGAACCTGTCTTCTCCGAGTTGCGTTTCCATGTGGAACATCTGAACTGCTCGGAGACAGGCACCCGTGTACAAGTAGCTGATCTGTGGTCAGTCTGTCATGTGAACGTGCCCGGTCTGAAGCCAGAGCACCTGTAAGTGCATCTGCTCTAGGATCAGTGTATTGAAGAGCAGCCCTGACAAGATCTAATCTCCTGACAATTGCCACCTCGAGCCAAACTAATGGGAATAGCTACGTGAGCAACAATTTCCCACCACCTGCAATCTCTTATTACATCAAAGGTCAAAGGTGAGCAACGAACAATCTTACACAATTTAACCATTTTGATTTTATTGGATTTTCAGACGGTAGGCAGCGTCTACCTTTCTGACTGCATGCAACCGTGCACAGCCAGTGTGAGCCTGCAAAAAGCTCTCTGTGTTTCACACTCATCCACCCTTATTACGCATTCACACACGGCATGTCCCCATTTAAGCACAAATGTATCAAGCCCGCCACTATATAGGAAAGTTCCTCAGAAGCAGAAACTTTGCCAAGTTCAGTAAACCTGATTTTAAAAGAACGTCTCCTCAGAGTCTCCCGCCCATCACCATCATCAGTCATCCCACCACAGTACGAGTCTGAACTACTACACTGCTTTACCTCCCTCCCTCTCTCTCTCCCCCCTCCCTCCCTCTCTCTCCCCCCCCTCACTCTCTCCCCCCTCCCTCTCTCTTTCTCCCTCCCTCTCACTCTCTCCCTCCCTCCCTCTCACTCTCTCTCTCATATTCTAAATGTTGCCTTCCCACCACTCTAACCCCCACCAGCCCCAACCCCCTCCTCCTGCTGGCCCCTGAATACACCCCACACAGGTCATGTGACCTGTGCAGGGCAGGTCCAGCAGCCTCAGCAGTTGGCTCCGCCCCCTGCAGTCAGAAGGGTTTCATTTTGAGTCTCATGTCTGAGCCAGTCTTCCCAGAACATCCTGTAAATTACACAATCCGAAGGGAGGCAATCTGCTGGAGAGGACCAGATGGCAAATATATATCTCACCCTTATACATTTCATTTTTATAGGAAGAGACCCATAAAAATGATAATAACACAATAAATATTATTACCACCCAAGGATAAGGCGTTGATATCTTAATTACCATTCCTGCAGTTTGTGTTAAGCCCCTTTGTAAGCTGTCTGCACCTCCCTGTCGAGTCGTATAGCAGACACGCAAACGGAAAGTTCAACCCCACATCAATCACCCCACCCCCGCACGCGTGGATGTGCGGGTTTGATGGAAGTGTTTAACGATCGCTTCTTCTCCTCTTTTTATTTATTTATGCATTTATGTATTTATTTATGTCTGTTTCTTTGTGCCAGGCTCTAAAATGATAAAGAGCATTGTGTACATCAGCCTCAGCCCTAATGTAATTGAAATGGAATGCTGGCTCAGGTAGTGGGGGGGGGGGGCGGGGGGGTTGGTGTGGATGGCGGACGGCGGGTGTTGGGGGATGAGGTGCGTCTCGTGTTTGTAATAAATGTAGCGCTCAGGATGGTTCATAACGAAGCTCGCCTGGCAGAAACCAGATTTACAATATGGCACCTCCTCAGAGCACAGGAGCAGCGGGAGCAGCGGGAGCAGCAGGAGCAATGTCATTCTGAAGGTCATTAATCCACTGGCTTCCCAAGCAGATTTTACTCTCTCTTCACTTCAATTCCCCCAACCCCCCCGTCCCATGGACCGCGCACACACACACACACACAGGCCTGCACACACACACACAGATAAACAAAGCCTTTCCCTTCACTCAAACCTTCTCACGCTTTTTTTATTTTCTCTGTCCAATCAACAAGGCATGCCCCTATGTGTGTGTGCGAATGCGTGTGTATTTACTGTGTGTGTGTGTGTGTGTGTATGTGCACATCTCATATGCATATGGTTGTCTTTGCACATGAGTATTTGTGTGTGATGTCAGTGTGTGTGTGTAACTACAGACTCTACAAAAAAGCCACATTATCAGACCGCACTTGAAGGCCTGGGGCTCGCAGGTTGGGGAGGGAGGTTGCGGGGGGTGTTGATGCTCCACCTCAGGTCACCGGTTATCTCCTCTCCTCGTATTTCTTTCACATCCATTTATTTTCCGGCATGATCTGGAAAACCAGCACAAAGCACATATTTTTGAACTCAGTTACCGGCGGGCATGGGGGTGGGGGGGATGGCGAAGGGAGATAGGAGGCGTTTTCGTGGCAATGCCATAAAATATAACAGGCAGAGAGTGGGATCGAGCCAGGGCAGTGAACCTCCCACCACCTGTCACCCCCCACCCCCCCCGGGTGGACTACACCAGCCCCAGCGCAACCCCGCCCCCAAACCCCCAGCCACACTGATACCAGCAGCTATGAGTTCTGCTGTATCCAATACCAACTACACTGATACCAGCAGCTATGAGTTCTGCTGTATCCAATACCAACCACACTGATACCAGCAGCTATGAGGTCTGCTGTATCATACAAACCCACACTGATACCAGCTGCATGAGTTCTGCTGTATCCAATACCACCACACTGATACCAGCAGCTATGAGTTCTGCTGTATCCAATACCAACCACACTGATACCAGCAGCTATGAGTTCTGCTGTATCCAATACCAACCACACTGATACCAGCAGCTAGAGTTCTGCTGTATCAATACCAACCACACCCAGGTGAGTCGCTGATAGCAGCCTATGAGTTCTGCTGTATCCAATACCAACCACACTGATACCAGCTGCTGAGTTCTGCTGTATCCAATACCAACCACACTGATACCAGCAGCTATGAGTTCTGCTGTATCCAATACCAACCACACTGATACCAGCAGCTATGAGTTCTGCTGTATCCAATACCAACCACACTGATACCAGCAGCTATGAGTTCTGCTGTATCCAATACCAACCACACTGATACCAGCAGCTATGAGTTCTGCTGTATCCAATACCAACCACACTGATACCAGCCTGCTATGAGTTCTGCTGTTTCCTTTTATTTTTGACCAATACACAACACACGTCGTAAATACACAATGATACCAGCAGCTATGAGTTCTGCTGTATCCAATACCAACCACACTGATACCAGCAGCTATGAGTTCTGCTGTATCCAATACCAACCACACTGATACCAGCAGCTATGAGTTCTGCTGTATCCAATACCAACCACACTGATACCAGCTGCTGTGTTCTGCTGTATCCAATGCCAACCACACTGATACCAGCAGCTATGAGTTCTACTGTATCCAATACCAACCACACTGATACCAGCTGCTGAGTTCTGCTGTATCCAATGCCAACCACACTGATACCAGCAGCTATGAGTTCTGCTGTATCCAATACCAACCACACTGATACCAGCAGCTATGAGTTCTGCTGTAATCAATACCAACCACACTGATACCAGCAGCACTGAGTTCTGCTGTTTTTCCATATTAAACACAACAACTATACCAATGATATGTCTGATCGCAACAATGATCACAATATGACTCTTGAGGTTGGACAGCGTGAACATGTATGACTTTGGGTGAAACCCATAGAGTAGAGTTTGAGAGGGTTAATGTGGGTTCTGTGAAGTAAATTATACTAAATTAGTTGTGCTTTGGAATTGCATGTCAGAGAAAATGTGTTATTGTAGGTTGTGAGTTATTTATGTCTTCAGTGTATTTCTTGATTGGAATCGGTATTGTTCTGTCTTTGGATGCCAGGAGTTTGTATATTTGAGTATATTTTTAGAGGTTTGTGACATAAGGGGGGGAGGGGGGTGCTATAATTACTAAGGTTGATGTCAATGTTGTTTTTCATGACTTTCTATTAAACGGATAGCCTGGAATTAGCAGCGATGAGCCGGTGAGCTCTGCGAGAAAGCGCACCCTTTGTTCCGCTGCCTCCTGGCTGCCCGCGTCTCAGGCGGTACGGGCTCTCCTGAGAGCGGGACGAACAGGCTGCGCCTCGCAGACAGCGAGGTGAACATTCAGAAGGCATCGGCAGCGGGGGTGCGTGGGACGGCCGTGGGCGTGTGCGATGCGTGCGCGATTTCCCCCGCGTAGCCGCCATCTGCTGGAGGTCATCCAAGAATGAGTCCGCGTAAATATACTATTTTTAATATTATAATATGCAGTAATGGTGGACTGCTGAATTGACAATCTGGTATTAAGTCACTTAACAAAAACTTGAAAAAGTTTGAAAACCGTGAAAAAGTATTCCTATTTTTTGCACTAAATGGTTTCAGATCTTTAGACAAATTTTTATATTAGACAAAGGGAAACTGAGCAAACACAAAACACATTAAAATTCTAATTTTAATGTGGTGTCCCTTTTGCAAAAACAAAAGCACCTGGATGATCCCTAAGCGTTTTGGGATAATCATCTATGGACAGATGAGTCAAAAGTGGAACCTTTTGGATGACAGAGATCCGATTGTATCTGGCGTAAAGCAAATTCAGCCTTTCACATTAAGAAGATCATGTGAACAGCCATCTTGGTGGTGGTAGTGTGATGGACAGCCATCTTGGTGGTGGTAGTGTGATGGTGTGGGGATGGTCTTGGTGGTGGTAGTGTGATGGACAGTCATCTTGGTGGTGGTAGTGTGATGGTGTGGGGATGGTCTTGGTGGTGGTAGTGTGATGGTGTGGGGATGGTCTTGGTGGTGGTAGTGTGATGGTGTGGGGATGGTTTGTGGCCACGGGACCTGGACGACATGCCGTTATTGAAGGGACCATTAATAAGGCTCTGTACCAGAAAATTCTTGAGAATGACCCGTCATCTGTTCATGAGCTGAAGCCCTGACTTGAACCCAATAGTGAAGCTGTGGCAGGACTGCATCAAGCTGTTCACGCTTAAAAACCAACCAATTTCTCTGAATTAAAGCAGTTCTGCAAAGAAGAATGAGCTAAAATTCCTCCATTGCGATGTGAGCTAAATTTCCCTCCCGACTCGCCCTCGAGAACAGGCCTTTCCTCCAAGCTATTCGTGCTAATAACGTCGCTTTCAGGCTATTCGTGCTAATAATGCAGCTTTCAGGCTATTCGTGCTAATAATGTTGCTTTCAGGCTATTCGTGCTAATAATGCAGCTTTCAGGCTATTCTTGCTAATAACGTCGCTATCAGGCTATTCGTGCTAATAATGCAGCTTTCAGGCTATTCTTGCTAATAATGCAGCTTTCAGGCTATTCGTGCTAATAATGCAGCTTTCAGGCTATTCGTGCTAATAATGCAGCTTTCCCCAATTACTATCTGTCGCCCTAACAGTATGGTGGCACAGTGGGTAGCACTGTCGCCTCACCAGAAAGGGGGTCAGGGTTCGGCAGGATCTGTGTGGAGCTTCCGTGTTCTCCCCATTTCCACGTGGGTTTCCTCCAGGTACTCTGGTTTCCTCCGACAGTCTGAAGACGCGCAGGTTAGGCTAACGGCGACGCGGAGGCTAACGGCGAAGCGGGAGCTAACGGCGAAGCGGGAGCTAACGGCGAAGCGGAGGCTAACGGCTCAGCGGGAGCTAACGGCGAAGCGGGAGCTAACGGCGAAGCGGGAGCTAACGGCGAAGCGGAGGCTAACGGCTCAGCGAGAGCTAACGGCGAAGCGGAGGCTAACGGCTCAGCGGGAGCTAACGGCGAAGCGGAGGCTAACGGCTCAGCGAGAGCTAACGGCGAAGCGGAGGCTAACGGCTCAGCGAGAGCTAACGGCGAAGCGGAGGCTAACGGCTCAGCGGGAGCTAACGGCGAAGCGGAGGCTAACGGCTCAGCGGGAGCTAACGGCGAAGCGGAGGCTAACGGCTCAGCGAGAGCTAACGGCGAAGCGGAGGCTAACGGCTCAGCGAGAGCTAACGGCGAAGCGGAGGCTAACGGCTCACGGGAGCTAACGGCGAAGCGGAGGCTAACGGCTCAGCGAGAGCTAACGGCGAAGCGGAGGCTAACGGCTCAGCGGGAGCTAACGGCGAAGCGGAGGCTAACGGCTCAGCGGGAGCTAACGGCGAAGCGGAGGCTAACGGCTCAGCGAGAGCTAACGGCGAAGCGGAGGCTAACGGCTCAGCGAGAGCGCCGCCCGCATTGTCATTCAGGACACACGGCCGAGCCCCGCTCAAATCAATCCATGTTGTGATAGGAATCTCCCTGCAATAGCCCAGCGTCCCTGAAGAGAGGGAGAGAAAGACAGAGAAAGAGGGGGAAGAAAGGGGGGGTGGAGGGTGGGAAGGGATGGAGAAAGAAAATAAGAAAGGAGTGAATAAGAAACAGGCAGAGAAATAAAGAATGAAACAGGATGGGAGATAGTGAAAAGGAGGGAGTGAAGAAAGAGATGATGCAATTAAGTATAAGAGAGACAGAGAGGAGGGGAGAGAGAGAGAGAGAGTGTGTGCATGAGAATTGAGAGGGGATAGTTAGAGAGAGAGAGGTGAGAGATGTTCATCCATCCCCCCGTACACGTTTTCCATCTACACACACCTGTTCCTGTCGCCCCTGCACTCTTGGAAAATTAAAACCATGTTTTTCAGCCTCAGATAAGAGACTTACTTTTAATATGAGGATCTATCTCTCCTTCGCGGTCAGGTGGGGTGAACAGGCCTGCCAGAATAACTGCTGTAATCATACATGCAACAGGGGTCACAGGGCTCTGGTCAAAGTGTCCCTTTTTCAGAGGTAGATATTCATCCACAGAATCTCCAACAGCAATAAAAAACAAAACAAAAGGAAATGGCGGAAACTGCATTCTGATCCGATCCTGATCCCGATGATGAGCGGCGCAGAGGACTGGGCCCTCCCAGACACAGAGCCTGGGTTTCTGAAGCTCCTGCTCCCTCAGCAGGGATGTTGGCGAAGATGGCGGTTGGGATCGCGGTCGTCAGAGAGACCTCTTGGACGCTCGAGAGCAGCCCCCTTAAGCTCCCCCCCCCACCTCCTATCCCAGCATGCAGTGGGCAAGGGGCAAAAATATACCCTGCACAGGTTGCCAATCCAATGCAGGGCACACACACTATTCGCTCACACACCTTTGGGCAATTCAGTCTCCAATTAGCCTACCCGCGTGTCTTTGGGCTGTGAGAGGAAACCGGGGTACCTGGAGGAAACCCAGGTGGAGGTGGGGAGAACACGCAGACTCCACACGGAAAGGGGAGAACACGCAGACTCCACCGAAGGGAAACATGGAAACGCTCCGAAAGGGAGAACACGCAGACTCCACACAGAAAGGGGAGAGAACGGACGCAGACGCACCGCGAAAGGGGAGAACACGCAGACTGCACACGAAAGGGAGAACACGCAGACTCCACACGGAAAGGGAGGAGAACACGCAGACTCCACACGACGCAACCCACAGGAGGAGAACAGCAGACTCCACACGGAAAGGGGAGAACACGCAGACTCCACACGAAAGGGGAGAACACGCAGACTCCACACGGAAAGGGGAGAACACGCAGACTCCACACGAAAGGGGAGAACACGCACTGCACCGAAAGGGGAGAACACGCAGACTCCACACAGGAAAGGGAGAACACGCAGACTCACACGGAAAGGGGAGAACACGCAGACTCCACCGAAAGGGGAGAACACGCAGACTCCACACGGAAAGGGGAGAACACGCAGACTGCACACAGAAAGGGGAGAACACGCAGACTGCCACACAGAAAGGGAGAACACGCAGACTGCACACAGAAAGGGGAGAACACGCAGACTGCACCAGAAAGGGGAGAACACGCAGACTCCACACAGAAAGGGGAGAACACGCAGACTCCACACGGAAAGGGGAGAACACGCAGACTCCACACGGAAAGGGGAGAACACGCAGACTCCACACAGAAAGGGGAGAACACGCAGACTCCACACAGAAAGGGGAGAACACGCAGACAACACACAGAAAGGGAAGAACACGCAGACTCCACATGGAAAGGGGAGAACACGCAGACTCCACACGGAAAGGGGAGAACACGCAGACTCCACACGGAAAGGGGAGAACACGCAGACTCCACACGGAAAGGGGAGAACACGCAGACTCCACACGGAAAGGGGAGAACACGCAGACTCCACACGGAAAGGGGAGAACACGCAGACCCCACATACAGCGTCCCGCGGTCGGGATTCCCGTCGGGCGGCTCCTTGCTGTGAGGCAGAAGCGCTACTCGCTGCACCAGCACGCCGCCATTTTTACCTTTAATTATATTTATTTATAAGCTCTTTTACCGCCTTTCTCTCCGAGTTCCACCACAGACGCCATCCGCCTCTGAAGATCCTTCAGCCCCCGGCAGCAGAGTTATTAGTCTCTAATTAGGCAGCCAGGTGCACGCTGGGAAGGTTCCGTCACCCTGGGGGGCGGGGAGGAGAAGGGCACTTAAATGTTTCAGTGTTGAAAAAATACTGGATAATTTATTTCATTATTATTCTTGACTCAATTTAATCGTTTTTTTTTTTAATTTATTTATTTTTTTACTGTTTTTATTAGTTTATTTTTATTGTTTTTATTCGTGGATTAATTGCTTGTTTAACCTTGCAGGTCAGTGTTTATGCCACGCTTTCCATTTCATATGAGATGGTAGGTATTATTTGATATTTTAGAAACGGGAAGGCTGTTTAGCACTGCAAGCCTGCTGAATGTTAAGTGATGGCTGATATTTGCACACAGTTTCTGTCAGTCAGATGGGGGCGGGGCCTTCAGCAGAAAAGTAAATAATGATGGAATTAAAGACGCAATCTTTAAATGACCCAGACTGTGCCACCACCGTATGGGCTGCAGGCTCAAACCCATAGCGAACCTACATACAGCAGCATGGAGCTTTGAATAAAACAATCATTTAATTTAAATATTAAAGAACAGCGCAAAGAATAAAGAAGCCATCCTATATGCATCCACATATGTAAGCGGTGATAAGCATGTTGCTAAAGTCTAAAGATGATCTCAGCGTGGCTGCACTGGACTGTGCCACAGGGGCCAATGAGCTGCCGATCTCCAACGGCATCTCTGAAGCACGCCTGCGAGCGCCACTGGGGGGGCACCCCGAGACGCACTGAGCGCTAAGAGAGGACACGCCCCTCTGAGGCCCAGGCAGGGGATCCCACTCCTGTCCATAAAGGACGGACAGCTCCGCCTGGTTCGGGGGGGGGGGGGGTTTGGTCAGACAGCTTCATCCTCTCCACACTGCTGTGAAGGATCGGAGTAAACGCCCCCCCCGCCCCCTGAGGGACAGGCTCGCAGTCTGATGCTTTGTGATGGTGCTTGTTTGGAAAGTGGATCGTTACAGCACATTATTAATTTTAGCAAGGCGATATAATGACCGAGACCCACTTAATCTTAACGGCTTCAGGTGAGCGCACGTTCATGTTCCCTTTATACAGTAATGACCCCCCCCCCTCCTCCTCCAGTGGCCTCATTTGCACACAGTACGCATCACAATCTCAACTGCAGCAAATTGCTCAGTGTTTTATCCCCGGAGTCGGAGGGGCCACAGAGGGAGGGGCAGGAGGGGCGGGGGGGGGTTTCTCTTCCTGAATTGCAGGACCCGTGTGGAGCGGTGCTCTTCCGATCGATGCGCCTCAATCAATCAGCAAATAAGCGTGCGTTCCAAACAAGCTAAGCGTGAGAAATCTCCCGCGGAGATCGATGCCCTTCACGGGGTGGGGGGGGGGGGAGGGGGGGGGGGTCACCTGCTATTTCGCTGCTGCACACGGACCACGCGCGGAGCAGAAGAAACGCTGTGATCGCCCAGGTCATCTGTCACGGCTCCCCAGTGCGCTGTCCCCAGGCTTCTTGTCTGATATCGGGCAGAGATGACTATCCACTTAGGCCCCCCCCCCCTTCCCCCTCGGGACACCCCCACATTGGACCTGTAGACTCCGCCCACGACCCTGAGAAATACCCCTCCCCCTCCATCACCTCTGATTGGGCCACTGTTCCCGCCCACCAGCCTCATGAACACTGTTAATGTGCAACACGCTCTCACAGCTCACCTGACCTCAGTTACACACGCACCTCACCTCTGATACCGTTACAGTCTGAATGAGTTACTGTTATAGGCTGCCTCTCCGTCAGTTATTTCACCCTGTGGTTACTGTCACTGTTAAAACCTGCCCCCAAGTTACGGTGATGGCTTTCTTTGAAAATGTTACAGTTTTGCGCTACTTTATGTTACCATTTGCACCACAGCTACCACTTGCTTCAAGGTTAATGTGACAGTCAATCTCGGTTATTGTTAGAGTGTGGCTTCGCAGTGGCAGGCAGTGTTATAGTTAGCCTGGGGTTAGCGTCCGCGGGGTTAGCGTCCGCGGCTTTGTGTCCGCCTGGCGGTAACTGCGGCAGTTTGGCGGCAGGACGCGGCCACGGCTTGCCTGGCGGTTGTCGGTACGGAGAAGCGCACCTGTAAGCCAAGGTGACTGCGCCGCTCCTTCCAACCGTTAATCATTCCCAGCCTGCCCTTGGTGTCAGTTGTGTAAAGACGTCAAGGACACCGGCGACAGCCTCACGCCAAACACTATTATGTTCTTTTGCCCCCCCCCCCCCGTGCTCCCGTCCCCCGTCCCCCCCAGAGGTGAAGACGGGGTGCAGCTCAGTTCAGCGGCGCCCGCGGCACAGGCTAATTCGTTTTGGCGTTTTTGGCGTCAGCAGCAGTCCGGTGGTCTGGCGGTGGACTTATCTCCCCGGCGTGTCACCCGCGATTCCTCAGCGAGGCTAAGCCCCTCCCCCCTCCCCACCCACGACTCCTCAGCGAGGCTAAGCCCCTCCCCCCTCCTCACCCGCGATTCCTCAGCGAGGCTAAGCCCCTCCCCTCCGGCCGCGGGCCCTACTGTTCTCACAGCACGCGCAGGAACAATAAAGCCTTAATGACCCTTTTAAGGTTGGCTGCGTCCCGCTACGCCTGGGGGAAAGGGGGCGGGGGGGTGATGTGATAAGGCTGGACGTGGAGGAGCCAGTGATGCGCTGGTGGAAATGGGAGGGAGCGGTCCTGTCGCCACAGAGCCAAAATGGCCGTCGTGTGACAAGCTATGAGAGCGACAGACGCTAAAGAGGCACTAGAATACAGCGAGGGTGGGGGTGGGGTGGGGGTGGGGGTGGGGGAAGGGGCGGGGGTGGAGTTAGACACTGGCTCCAGGGGGAGGGGGTGTGAGTTTGACACTGGCTCCAGGGGGAGGGGGTGTGAGTTTGACACTGGCTCCAGGGGGAGGGGGTGTGAGTTTGACACTGGCTCCAGGGGAGGGGGTGTGAGTTTGACACTGGCTCCAGGGGGAGGGGGTGTGAGTTTGACACTGGCTCCAGGGGGAGGGGGTGTGAGTTTGACACTGGCTCCAGGGGGAGGGGGTGTGAGTTTGACACTGGCTCCAGGGGGAGGGGGTGTGAGTTTGACACTGGCTCCAGGGGGAGGGGGTGTGAGTTTGACACTGGCTCCAGCCCGTCCCAGGCTCACCTGGCCTGTCGATGCACGTTTGCAAGCAACACGTCGGATTTTAGCTAAGCCATCTCATCGGAGGGTGTGTGACGTTCCCTTAATAGCTTGGGTTAGATACACATTTATCTGATGAAATTTCCTGGTCCATATACATTTAAAAAACCTAACGCCAACACTTTTGCCACTTCACCAGAGGGACGCCATGGCAGAAGAGCTTGGAGCTCCAGGGCCACTCTCTGGTCTAATGTGGACAGAAAGCCTCGCTCTCTGGTCTGATGTAAAAGTTCTGAGGATATGATCTGCTTCAAACTTCCAAGACCAAATTCACAGGTCATGAGACCCTTAGCTGCACTGCAACCAGCTCATTCTTAAAAACCTCTAAAATAGAACAGAGAGTCACCCATACATCTCGTCTCTGACTTGTGTTCCCAGATGATGTAACCAGGAAGAAACCGGCTTCATGTGCTCCACACTATTTAGGCTGCCTCAAAATACTTTTTTTAACTTTTTTTTCAAGTTATATATTGTGGAAAATGGACAAAATATACATTTTTTTTAATGCCTTTAAAATTCAGTATTCATTATAATTATTCATTATGTTCCATCATTTTTCAAGTTGTTTTCGTTCATAAAGAGCTGTAGCTCGCTCCACTGTAATCTAATTTAAATCCGTTTGACTCCTGCTGCTAACTGAAGGCTCTTCCACTTTCATCTCCAGCTTTGTTTTTCAGACTTCAGAGTCAGAGCGAGCGTGTTCTCCGTTCGGCGGATCCCGCACCTTTCATGAGAGAAACTGGAAGACTAGCGATAGCTGGGGGGTGGGGGGGGGGGGCAGACACGCTCAGATTTAAAGGGGAAAAGGAGGAGGGGTTTGACTGCACAGACCGCAGAGTCGCTGGAGGGACCACAGATCCAGAGATCTTCACCTTTACGCTGAGCGCCTCACTGAGCAGCCGTCCGTGAGCGGTATCTCGGGGAAACGCGCGCTGGATCTCTGGATAACTGTCACATGGTGATCTCTGTGCTTAAGATGGCATCATGCAGGTGGATTATCAGACACTCGTTGGATAACGTGAGTCCTTGTGAAAGAAATGTTTCCCCAAGAACAGATACGGCCTGGGGGGTGGGGTGGGGGGAGGGTAGAGGGAGCCTCACTCTGAGGAACACGAAAACGATCACCTAAAGCATTTCACCAAAGCGTAAAGAAGTGTAAAGCCAAGTCAAATTTAAAGGAAAATGGTGGTGATACACAAGCCAGTGCATCTGTACTGAGAGAATCAGCACCAGAAAGCTCTTTTCCATGTGCTGTGAGAGATGAGATTGCCCTCCTTCACAATAAAGCCCTTTTCAGATCATGGAGAATACTGTATAAATTCATCCATTATTGTGATTATTATTATTATTATTATTATTATTATTATTATTATTATTATTGAGACATTGTCATCCGTGGGACCCATCCACACTCTGGAACAGAGTCTTAACAGATACCAGACCATGGGGCCCATCCACACACGGGAACAGAGCCTTAACAGATACCAGACCATGGGGCCCATCCACACACTGGAACAGAGCCTTAACAGATACCAGACCATGGGGCCCATCCACACACGGGAACAGAGCCTTAACAGATACCAGACCATGGGGCCCATCCACATACTGGCACAGAGCCTCAACAGATACCAGACCATGGGGCCCATCCACACACTGGCACAGAGCCTTAACAGATACCAGACCATGGGGCCCATCCACACACTGGAACAGAGCCTTAACAGATACCAGACCATGGGGCCCATCCACACACTGGAACAGAGCCTTAACAGATACCAGACCATGGGGCCCATCCCACACTGGAACAGAGCCTAACAGATACCAGACCATGGGCCCATCCCACACTGGAACAGAGCCTTAACAGATACCAGACCATGGGGCCCATCCACACACTGGAACAGAGCCTTAACAGATACCAGACCATGGGCACCACCGGAACACCACATACCAGACATGGCCACCACACACTGGAACATAGCCTTAACAGATACCAGACCATGGGGCCCATCCACACACTGGAACAGAGCCTTAACAGATACCAGACCATGGGGCCCATCCACACACTGGAACAGAGCCTTAACAGATACCAGACCATGGGGCCCATCCACACACTGGAACAGAGCCTTAACAGATACCAGACCATGGGGCCCCATCCACACACTGGAACAGAGCCTTAACAGATACCAGACCATGGGGCCCATCCACACACTGGAACAGAGCCTTAACAGATACCAACCATG
The DNA here is from genome assembly GCF_018555375.3 of Anguilla rostrata. NCBI lineage: Eukaryota > Metazoa > Chordata > Actinopteri > Anguilliformes > Anguillidae > Anguilla > Anguilla rostrata. Next base: position 36,835,108 of record NC_057948.1, read on the forward strand.
GGCCATCCACACACTGGCACAGAGCCTCAACAGATACCAGACCATGGGGCCCATCCACACACTGGAACAGAGCCTTAACAGATACCAGACCATGGGGCCCATCCACACACTGGAACAGAGCCTTAACAGATACCAGACCATGGGGCCCATCCACACACTGGCACAGAGCCTCAACAGATACCAGACCATGGGGCCCATCCACACACTGGCACAGAGCCTTAACAGATACCAGACCATGGGGCCCATCCACACACTGGAACAGAGCCTTAACAGATACCAGACCATGGGGCCCATCCACACACTGGAACAGAGCCTTAACAGATACCAGACCATGGGGCCCATCCACACACTGGAGCAGAGCCTTAATGGGATGAGCCACCCAAGAGATCATCATCATTACCCCCACCATCATCATAACTAGCATAATCATCATCATTATCCAATTGTCCAATGTTCCTTTTCCCATTTTCTCTGTCAAGCATCTTTGAAAAAAAAAAATATATAATTGAATTAATAATGTTTTTATTAGCAGAAAGACGCACTTCATGTTTTGTGGATATTCAGGGCCTGGAAGCCCATCTGTATGCACACTTAGCCCTGCGAAGGCACATGCAGTTCTGCTGTTTAGATGGCAATGATAAAAACATAAACACATAAATAGACCGTTCATCCTCCTCCTACCTGCGGAGAATATTAAAACGTTTCCAAAGGGTAGAAATCACTGCGCATCACAGTCTACATTACCTGGGTTCTGAAAGTATCTGGAAATGGAAAATAAAAAAGCCTTCATTATTCAGACTCCATAAATATAAGTGTGTGTGTAATACCCACACCAGCGAAGAGGGGAAGGAAAGAACACACGCTTATCACCCGGGCCCAAACAAGGAGGAAGCAACAACACACACACACACACTCACACACACACACAGAAACACAGACACACTCACACGCACACAGACACAGACACACACACAGACACACACACTCACACGCACCCAGACACACACACAGACACACGTACACACACAGACACACACACACACACGCAGAAACACGGACACACACCTCCAAGACACGGACACACACACTCACACACACAGATACACGTACACACACTCACACTCACACTCACACTCACAGATACACGTACACACACACACACACACACACACACACACACACACACACAGATACACAGATACACGTACACACACACACACACACACACACACACACACACACACACACTCACACACATACACACACACACACAGACACACGCACACACGCACACACACGCAGAAACACGGACACACACACACACACACGCACAGTGGTCATAATCCCCAGGCTGTTTCCTACAGGCCACACAAAGGAGGCTGGCATGTTCATTAAGCAGCAGATATCCCATTACCGCACCCAACAGCTTTTCTGTCACATAACTCACACATAATTACTCACAGGACTGGGCTCACCGATACTAATTGTTACTTGGATATTTCTCTCCACCGGCACCGGGGCTTACTGGCAGACAGCTCGCCCTGCCCCAGGGCAAGTGCTAACAGCCGCTAACAACAGCTAACAGGCTACAGGACACAGGTAACAGCAACAGGGTGGCTAAACTGTATTAGCATTACTGCCCCAGGGTAAGTGCTAACAGCAGCTAACAGGCTACAGGCACACAAAGGTTAAAGGGTAGCAACAGGTGTGTGCTAAACTGTATTAGCATTACTGCCCCAGGGCAAGTGCTAACAGCAGCTAACAGGCTACAGGGCACAGGTAAGAGCAACAGGGTGGCTAAACTGTATTAGCATTACTGCCCCAGGGCAAGTGCTAACAGCAGCTAACAGGCTACAGGGCACAGGTAAGAGCAACAGGGTGGCTAAACAGCATTAGCATTACTGCCCCAGGGCAGGGAGCGCTAACAGCCGCTAACAGCAGCTAACAGCTGCAGGGCAGAGATAAGAGCAACAAGGTGGCTAAACTGTATTAGCATTACACACCAAGCCTTCTACACCGCCGACCACCAACTAAATTCACTGAATAATGTTAATTTTATTAGTCATGTAAACAGCAATATTACATAGTGAGTGGTGCATATCCATATCCAGCACTTCCCCAGGAATAACTTCTACATGAACCTCATTAATTTGCCAATGAATGCATTCCGCATAATTCCATGAGTTCCCCATGAAAAAGTCAAGTACAAAATCTTTTTTTTTTATTTTTTTTTTAAATAAAGTGGGTGAGAAAACCCCCATTATAAATCAACAGTGCGGTTAAAATAATGCTGCACCCCCCCCCATCTGAACGTGGCTGGGACCGTCCCATCCCGTCCCCCCCACCCCCCGGAGGCCCGGAGCGCCCCCAGCCTTTCACAGTTTAAGCGGGCTTTCGCCTCCATTGCCACGGGTTTGAATCTGAATATTACAGCAAATCTGACGTTATTAAGTGGGATTACACGCTAGCCGACACAGGTAATGAAAAGGCATTAGGCTTAACCCCGCTAGCAAACGTAGCCGCAGCGCTGGCGTGCACTAGCGAGCTCTGGCAGGCTCAGCCTCGGCTGGGTTTAGCGCTAGCGTGCGCTAGCGAGCTCTGGCAGGCTCAGCCTCGGCTGGGTTTAGCGCTGGCGAGTGCAGGCAGGCTCAGCCCCGGCTGGGTTTAGCGCTGGCGAGTGCAGGCAGGCTCAGCCCCGGCTGGGTTTAGCGCTGGCGAGTGCAGGCAGGCTCAGCCCCGGCTGGGTTTAGCACTAGCGTGCGCTAGCGAGCTCTGGCAGGCTCAGCCCCGGCTGGGTTTAGCACTAGCGTGCGCTAGCGAGTGATAGCAGGCTCAGCCTCGGCTGGGTTTAGCACTAGCGTGCACTAGCGAGCGATGGCAGGCTCAGCCCCGGCTGGGTTTAGCACTAGCGTGCGCTAGCGAGCGATGGCAGGCTCAGCCCCGGCTGGGTTTAGCACTAGCGTGCGCTAGCGAGTGATAGCAGGCTCAGCCTCGGCTGGGTTTAGCACTAGCGTGCGCTAGCGAGTGATAGCAGGCTCAGCCTCGGCTGGGTTTAGCGCTAGCGTGCGCTAGCGAGCGCAGGCAGGCTCAGCCCCGGCTGGGTTTATGAGCAGCCCGATTAGGAGCTCGCAGCGCTGGAGACAATGAGCCGCAGCATCCCGCTCCACCTCTTTAAGAGATGCACACATTTCAGCGCTGAGACCAGGTTCAGCCTCGCGTGTGAAAGCGCTCCACAGGTGTATCGCTGAACGGCCAGAGCTCCGATCGCAGCTAGCGCTCACCTGTCATCTGTCCACCTGTCTCTCAGGGTCCTTATGCAGGAGCTGCCCTCCTGAAAGCAACTTGTGTGTGTTTGTGTGTCTTTCATATGTGCGGGACAGTGCGTGTGTGTGTGTGTATGTATGTGTGTGTGAGTGCTTTCTGTGGTACAGAATGAAGAACTCAAATCAGTCCCGTGTTAATTAGAGAAGGACAGTCCCGTGTTAATTAGACCAGGACAGTCCCGTGTTAATTAGAGAAGGACAGTCCCGTGTTAATTAGAGAAGAACAGTCCCGTGTTAATTAGACCAGGACAGTCCCGTGTTAATTAGAGAAGGACAGTCCCATGTTAATTAGAGAAGGACAGTCCCGTGTTAATTACAGCAGGACAGTCCCGTGTTAATTAGACCAGGACAGTCCAGTGTTAATTAGACCAGGACAGTCCAGTGTTAATTAGACCAGGACAGTCCAGTGTTAATTAGAGCAGGACAGTCCAGTGTTAATTTGGGCAGGCCAGGGAATCTGCTGCTCTAAAGACAGGATGTTCACAAAACACCCGCTGGCTCCACGGAGAGGCTGCCCTCAGTCTAATTATCCCATTCATCCCCTCCACGCCTCCCTCTCTCCTTCCCTCCTTTCCCACAGTCTGTCCATCTCGCCGAGTGCACTTCGGGTCTCGCCCCCCTTTTCTGTCTCTGACGTCCAACGTAAAGGAATAATTAATCCATTCATCAAAGCGCACATATCATCATCAGTACAATAGTGTGCTTAATGATATGAGTGGATCTCGTGGACAAAGGTGGAGATAATTGTTCTGTTTTTTTTCCCCTCCTGTTTTCTTCGTTTTGTTTCAGAGCTACAAGCTTGCCTCATGTACGTGCGACTCTGCAGGACTCAGGCGTTCCGTGGGACAACAGTGTCACCTAGGGGTGGAAACGCAAACTGCAGGGAGAGAAGCACACCGCAGTCATTTCTGGGATAGGCGCTCGTCTCCATAATTCTGCATTAAATTTCATTTCCCTGCGCAGATGCGCGTACCTCTTCACAGGGACTCGGTGTAGGAGATCTTAGGAGCATTCCGCTGATCTGCATGAGTGACAGGACCAGCCCTGGCTAACAGCTCTGCCAAGCACAAGCACAGCACGTGTTTCTGGGACACAGTATTTGAGTGGGAGGGCAGGGCTCTGGTGTGAAACTGCCCCGGGTCACAGTGTTTCTGCGGCCTGGGTTCACACCTCACACCAATCAGGGACACTCAAAGCCTCAAGCAAAAAAAAAACAACATCCTTTAATGAATTCATGTTCAAGTCGCTGCGTTCCTTACTGTAATTAGCTGCTCACTGTTCTCTTGCATTAAAAATAAAATAAAATCTAATTGAAACACAAGCATAGAAATTATGATTTATAATTATAATTGACCTAAATTAAATGATTCTTCTTTACGGGCAGATTGCTTTCAGATCTGAAAACATGAGATATCAAAGGTGACACTAACAGGCATGATGTGACAGGACGGAATGAGGAATTTCACAACGCTGACGGCCATGACGCGTGTTCATTAAGGACCCTCTAATGCCTCCTGCTGTCGCCCGCGCCTCTCAGGCCTCACATGACTGACAGCCATGCAGGCTGCCATCAAACTGCCAGGCTTGATTACCGCCTGGAATTACCATCAAGGGTTCGGTTTGTGTTCTGTGAACACATCACCGCCTTTCAGACTTACGAAAGAGCCAGACCAAAGCTCCAGCGTCTGGCACGCTTGTCTGTGCTGTGTGTGTGTGTGTTGTGCGTACAGTATGTGGGGGGGGTGCGTGTGTGTGTGTGTTTGTGCTACAGTATGTGGGGTGTGTGTGTGTGTGTGTGTGTGTGGGGTGTGTGTGTCTGTATGTGTGAGAGAGTGTGTGCATGTGTGTGTGTGTTTGTGCGCGTACAGTATGTGGGGGCGTGTGTGTGTGTGAGAGAGTGGGTGTGCGTGTGTGTATGTGAGCGTGTGTGTTTGTGCGCGTACAGTATGTGGGGCGTGTGTGTGTGTGTGTGTGTGAGAGAGTGGGTGTGCGTGTGTGTGTGTATGTGAGCGTGTGCGTGTGTGTGTGAGAGAGAGTGGTTGTGCGTGTGTGTGAGAGAGAGCGTGTGTGTGTGTGTGTGTGTGCATGTGATCCTGTGTGCATCCATGCTGTACTAAGCGATAGCTCCTAATTAGCGTGTCTCAGCTCCAGGCTAAGTGTGCGCTGAGGGGCTCGCGTTCCGGGGACCGCTTTCAGAGACGGACCGCGCGTGCGCACCGACGGGAGGACCGCGTGGGAGGAAAGGGAAGAGCCCAAACCGCCGCTCACGCGTCAGCGCGCGGCTCGGGTTCCGTTTGACGGACACATTAATCTCGGCTCGGTACGAGCCCCCGCCCCCGCCCCCGCCCCCGCCCCCGCCCGACGCCAGACGACTCCGAGGAGCGCGGGGATCTCAGAGTGCTCTCCTGGAGGAGGCCTGCCCTTTGGAAAGAGCGCAGACTACACTTAAAACCCACACTGAACATTACAGCCATTTCACAGCGAGAGCGGGGAATAAGAACTCATATTCGTGAGTCCATACGGGATACAGAGTACAGCATCTGGGCTTAGGGGAGATTTGGAGCAAAATTAAGCTCTCAACGGTCACCTTGCTAATACACATATATATTTATCAGACAGAGAGGAGAGAGGCTCCCTCGTTAGTCACAGAATGGGGAACAGCTCCTAATTATAAAAGCAGAGGAACTGCCAGCTCTTCGCTGGCAACCCCTCAGCTGTGGCACTGTCTCACACACACACACACACACACGCGCACGCACGCACGCACACACACCCGAACACGCACACACACGCTTTCATCCTCTCGGCACGTGTGAGAGCTCCAGTGTGTGGGGTACCGCCTGAGTTTTAAAGAGAACGGACTGCAGCTCACATCAGTCAAACTGTTGTAGTCAACAGTAGCATTCCCTTTATATGTAGAAAACAAAAAAAATAATATTTTTTTAAACACTGTGTTGAGGTTTTTTTTACATTGGGTTAGGTTTTCAAATGGAAACAGGGTAAGCAGGTGGCCTCCAATCAAAAAGAGAAACACCGCAGGCCAGAAATTCATCACACCGGTAAAACTCATCTCATTTACATAGTAATGACACAATTAACATGGGACGAGAGAGAGAGAGAGAGAGGGGGGGAGAGAAAGAAGAGGGGGACAGAGAGAGAGACTCCCACAGTGGTTTTCCCAGGGAAGATTAGGCTCCTTCAGTGAGAAGCGTCAGCAGCACGTTTTGAGAGCATCAGTGACGTGCGATGAGGCAGGGCTGGACCACGACAGCGAAAGGCTGAGATCAGACGCTCACTGCAGCCCCAGTAGTGAGTAACTGCCCTCACAGGTCTCACGAGCAGACTGCTCCTTCGCACAGCTCTACGGGGGCGTCACCGTCACCCAGCGGACGTCTCACAGCGGACAGCTGCGTCACGCAAGCTTCCGATTGGTCTGGGTCAGACTTCGGTGACTCGCCGCGTGGGGGCGGACCAGACGCGCCCCGTCAGAGTGACGAGACTCCGGACCCCGAGCTTTGGGCTGCCAGACCGGCCGGCTCACCTCCTCTCTCCTCCGGGCCTGAAGCGTTTAACGCCCGAGGAGCGGAGAGACGAGGACGGACTTAATCAGGCTCGTCTGGCAGCTCTCCGCTGACCAGTGTAAGAGCTGCGTGCGCCGCGTCTCTGCGCTCTGAAGCTCCTCTGGATCAGCGCCAGACTGAGAGACGGTCTCCAGCGCCCCTCTGGCGATGGGGTGTATTGCACACAAAAGGCCAAATAAAATTTCTCTTTCATTTGTATGCAAAACTAATTATCAGCCAACGCCCCGATGTATTCATTGGACTTAACTGAAACATGTCTGTGGGTATGAGAGAATTTATCCGCCTCTGCAAGGTCTATTTTCTCTTTTGACAAGCCTGAAATTATGCTTACAATTTAAATCTAACCACCTTAAAACACACACACACATGCGCGCGCACACAAATGCACACACACAGTTTGTCTCACTCACAGACAGACAGACACAGAAACACAAACTAGGTTCACACATACAAAATGATCAATTAGTGAGAAATGTGCATTCAGGGTGGGGGGGTCTAAACAGGTATTTGAACAGGTATTTAACCCCTTAGGGGTTTTTTCCTCAAAGGTATTGTAAACGTTTCCAGGGCAAGAGGGGCGTACCCCGTCCTGTCGGAGCTTCCTCCCGATTCACACACGTCTGTTTTGCTCTGACTGAACTGTGCTTACATTTATAATATTTATACGTCATTAAGGACAGCCATGAAACGAAAGCACAACTAGCAGAGGAGATAAAACCACACCTGCTCCTGTGGTACAAAGCACAATATTACAGAATATTACCAGAGTTTCATAAATAAATGCAAAACGGAACACTACTGTGCAGCTGGGCTGAAATACATTTAGATGGACTGCAGTGTGCCTTCTCATTTTTAATCATATTCCTGGGGAAATTATGAATCGACACATTCAGACTCAAGATCCTCGCACAGAAGCTTTTTTCATTCATTCCACCCATTATGACATCACAAGTAGTTTGCAATAAAACATAAATTCAGAAACATTCTCTGTTCTGTACGTTTGCCAAATAATTTAATAATTTAAATTCATTTGCTGCAGAAATCTTTCTTTGAAGCCCCTTTTAGGTTAGATTGGCACAATCCTTCACACGGGCAAAATGGGCATGCACGCCGTATGACCCCTACTCTCAGAATCACCGTGGAAACGTTCAGCGTCTCTGACTGGAGCAACACCGCCATACCGCCACCATACCGCTGCCATACCGCCACCATACCACCACAATACCGCTGCCACACCACTGCCATACCGCCATGCCACCATGCCGCTGAAATGCCATGCCGCCATGCGACAGGCTCATTTACATAAAGCTAGTCACCGCTTGTTGATGCTTCCCGTCGATGTGCAGTGAAGCAGGAACAAACCGACAGCACAGCGGAATCCTTCAGACTCGGCCTTAATGAATCAGTAAAAACTGCCGTCACACACGTTTAGCGAGAAACAGCCAAGCAGCCACGCTGCCAGTTTTCATTTTTTTAAACAGTCCAAAGAATATTTAGTGTATTATGAATTTTAAAACTGTGTTCTAGTTTACATTTTTGAAAATATGATGTTAAGTTTTTAAAGATGTTATGGTACTATAATGCCTGAATTAAATTAAAACCAGCTTCCGGGGCTCAGTGTAAACTCGTAATTAAGAGTGATTTTGCACAGCATGCAGACTTTTCAGCTTAAGGTTGAGTGACAGCGTAATTCTGCCGTCTGCCATAAGCGAATCTCCTGCATTTTCAGCTGTTTAGCAGACAGTTTTATACACAGTGACTTACACAACTTTTTAATTTAGCAGCTGGATATATACTGAGGCAATTTTGGCTAAATACCTTGCTCAGGGGTGGAATGACATTTCCCCACCTCTGAATAAATCCTAGTTTACAAGCTTGGTTCGTTAACCATTATAATACACTGCAATCCCCCCACACACACACATATATCTCTGAAAGCACTGCACATCGATCTTTGCAGCAGATTGGCGACAGCAGAAGCAGACCACACTGTCAGATAAGAACAGGAAGATGAGGTTAAATACATATGTGCGTATGCATCTGTGTGTGTGTACTATATATATGCACACACACATACACATACACACACACACACACACACTACAGACCTGAAGTATTAGGCCACCTGTAGTTTTTTTTTAAGTTACGTTAATAACAACATTAAAAAAACTTGCTACATACAATGACACGAAAAGATTACTTTTACTGAAAAAATCTCAGACACACTGTCCTCGAAATAGCCTCCTTTGGCTTTAATTAATCACTGATTTTGCAAAGTTGGAGGTGGAGGGGTGGGAGGGAGGTGGAGGGATAATTAATTGAGTTAAATTTTATCTAGCTTAAGTATTTAAGTATTTTTAAAACCCCAACCTTATCAGACCTGTATTTTGTAGTTGCTCCAATGACCTTCGGTATGCACTCATTGTATGTCGCTTTGGGTAAAAGCATCTGCCAAATAAATGTAGTGTGTGTGTGTGTGTGTGTATATATATATACATATACATATATATATATATATATATATATATATATATATGTGCTGTTGGTTGATAAATTCTACTGTGGGCCAGAGTCTGAGCCAGTAGCACAATTTAATAGAGGGAGAGAAGTGCTCTCACCCCTGGAATTGGGCTTGCAAAGCATTGTGGGCTTGGAGTGATGGATTCCTTTTCCTTTATGCAGCTGAATGGAGACGTTGTACTCACCCTCCCATGATATCCCCAAACACAGCGCATCCCAAACACAGCGCACTCCACCTGCTCCAGGCTGAACCCCAAACACAGCGCATCCCAAACACAGCGCACTCCACCTGCTCCAGGCTGAACCCCAAACACAGCGCATCCCAAACACAGCGCACTCCACCTGCTCCAGGCTGAACCCCAAACACAGCGCACTCCACCTGCTCCAGGCTGAACCCCAAACACAGCGCATCCCAAACACAGTGCACTCCTCCTGCTCCAGGCCTGGCCCCCAAACACAGCACATCCCAAACAGAGCGCATCCCAAACACAGCGCATCCCAAACACAGCGCACTCCACCTGCTCCAGGCTGAACCCCAAACACAGCGCCTCCCAAACACAGTGCACTCCTCCTGCTCCAGCCTGAACCCCAAACACAGCGCACTCCTCCTGCTCCAGGTTTGGCCCGAATCACAGCTGGAATTCCATGGCCGGTACACTAGAATTACCGCTCATCGCCTGATACAGCCACCAGGGGGGGGCACCAGGGGGGACCGGGGGGGAGGGGCACTGTGGGGGGGACCGGGGGGGGAAACCGGGGGGGACACTGTGGGGGTAGGTACTGGGGCACTGGGGGGGACACTGGGGGGACACCCCCCACTGGTAAATGGAAAATAGAAACGGTTTTTTTTTTGTCTCGCTTTTTTTTTTTTTTTTTGTTCCTTAGAATTCCATTTTTTGGAGATAAGAGGTCCGTGCCTGATAGCGACGAAATGTAAATCTTGTGGGTGTTTGGACTGTAAAATTTATTTTCTAATAGAAAAAAAGCAAGAGGTTCCATGTAAACAAGCGAGGCTGAGGGCAGCTCTGCCCGCCAGCGCTGATGAAAGGCTGACTTTAGCCTGCTCTGCTGCACCACCACTCTCTCTCCTCTGCGCGCATTCTGCGATGGCATTCATCTGAACATCGTGCCCTTTGCAGAGACCGACACCACCTGCGTCTGCGTCCGCTCAGCCAACAGAACGGCCCGTGTCCCTGCGCATTAAACAGGCTTTATAGCGCGCAGCGCATTACTCTGCTTTCCTTTAATGTCTTTTTTCTTCACTTTCCCCCCCATTACTCTCATCCTCCGAATATCTTTGGTCAAAAAAAAAATAATTTCTGAACTCAGAGGTACTAGTGCAGAAAGCCCTTTCCTACTGACACCATCAATGCTGACCTTTCCGTTCTCTTACCTGACAGGAGCACGCTTTATGGGGCAGCTGGGTGGCTCAACGAATCTGGACCCCCAGTGTCGACTGTGCGGGAGCTCCAGTCTATGGGAGGGTCTGGCCTGCCAAAGGTCCGCATTTCATTGCTCTCTAGCGCCCCCTGCTGGTCGATCGGTTTCCCGTAGATTGCAGTCAAAGCAATATGAAAGGTCCTCCTCTGACTCCGCTCTGTGAGCTTAGCTGTAGGCCGCGGAGTGAAAAGAAGCAGCTGGCGGCACCACGGGTTTCAGGGGGGACCAGTCAGTCCCACGCTGCGCACCAGTATTAAAATGAATAAAAAAAACTACCTCAGTCTGAAAGTAGTGCAGTTATTTCTCACGGAGGTGGCGGTCCAGCTGATAAACAGCAGAATAAAACTTTGTGACAGGATCGGGTGTAACGTACGGAGGCTCTAAGCCAGACCCATCTGTCACGCACCAGCCGATCAGCATCCCTCTGGTGCTCGCTAGTGACGGTAAAAACAAGTTCTACAGAAAAAAAAAAAAAAACTTTGGGTAATAATCCCACTTTTTGTGCTTATAGTAATTTTGTTGTTTGTTTTGTTTGTTTTTTTTTCTCTTCTGTGTAACGAGTAAAACGAGAACAGCTGCCAGCATCGAGGGGCGGAGGGCGCGCCAGGAGCAGCAATGCCCTAAACGTGCACTGCCTGTAATTAGCAGGAACATGACACTCTGCACTCATGAATAAAAATCTTTTCAAAAATTATTTAGGCACTGACATTTTAAATGTATTCTAAAATGACGAGGGCAAAGGGCGATGAAAATTAGAATTTAGCTAAACTTAGGCTGATCTCATGTTTTCACTGTGTTTGATAAGGAGATCAGCACACGCAAACACATCAACACATCGGCTAGTGACGCCTCTACTCCAGCTTTCTTTTGCTTTCACACAGACTACATAAGTTATAAAAGGATACAGATTTGAACATTTTAAGAAGGAGTTTGTCTGGCTCCTGTGACCGAGCTGCAGACTGCACTTAGCTGGCGTTAGCTGAGGATGCTTGGCATCCTGATGTCGCTGGAATAAGCAGCAGTCTAATTTTGCCTGTGACTTCTGGCCTTGAGTGGGCAGAAATGCAGTATATTTTTATTTAAAACCCCACAGGGAATGCAGGATCTTGGCACAAGCTCTTCTTTTAAATACAGAAAAGAGCCCATCCATCCACTGCACCCCCATTCATCCACTGATGGGAAATGCTAATGGGTCTAAATCATTTTCACTTTCGGTCTTTTCCTGTTTACAAAAAGGGAGAAATGTGTAGGCTTCAAGAGAAAAGAAGAGAGCAAAAATGTGTGTGTGTGTGTGTACATGTGTGAGAGAGAGGGGGAGGAGAAGAGAGGGAGGGAGGGAGGGAGGGAGAGAAAGGAATGAATGAAGAATGAAAGTAACAGCTTTATCAGGTACGAGTGTTTTTTCCCCTCTCATATGCAAATGCTTACCTGGCCTGAACCTGTGCAGGTAACCAATGGCCAAAGCAGGAAATGAGAAGTGAAAAATTCCCCATTGGTGGGACAGCACCGTCCCGCATGGGAACCGACACCCTCTTTTAGAGCTGCCACACTACCAGCTTACCGCACAGCACGGAGAGAGAGGGAGCGGGAGAGAGACAGAGAGCGCTACACCTGCTGTTACCTGCTGCCTCAGACAACATCCCCTTCTTCCACGGCCGGACCCATCCACACCACCCCGGTAAGCAGGTGTGCCGGCTCAGAACAGGTGTGTGGATTCAGAACAGGTGTGTGGATTCAGAACAGGTGTGCCGGATCAGAACAGGTGTGTGGATTCAGAACAGGTGTGCTGGCTCAGAACAGGTGTGTGGATTCAGAAGAGGTGTGTGGATTCAGAACAGGTGTGCTGGCTCAGAACAGGTGTGTGGATTCAGAACAGGTGTGCTGGCTCAGAACAGGTGTGCGGATTCAGAACAGGTGTGCCGGATCAGAACAGGTGTGTGGATTCAGAACAGGTGTGCGGATTCAGAACAGGTGTGCTGGCTCAGAACAGGTGTGCGGATTCAGAACAGGTTTGCTGGATCAGAACAGGTGTGCGGATTCAGAACAGGTGTGCCGAATCAGAGCAGGTGTGTGGATTCAGAACAGGTGTGCGGATTCAGAACAGGTGTGGCGAATCAGAGCAGGGCCGCCACAAGGCCAAGCTTCTGGACCATCCCAGCGCTGCTGGCTGGTTACGCTCTCAGGGCTGTTTTAACCCAGGACTGACCCAGCTCTCAGCACGTAGCACTGTTAGCTTTACACGCTAGCTGTGAGAGGACCGCTCTCTTTACGCGCTTTAGCAGAGCGCACAGTTAGCGCCGTGAGAGGACCGCGCTCCTTACGCGCTTTAGCAGAGCGCACTGTTAGCGCCGTGAGAGGACCGCGCTCCTTACGCGCTTTAGCAGAGCGCACAGTTAGCGCCGTGAGAGGACCGCGCTCCTTACGCGCTTTAGCAGAGCGCACTGTTAGCTTTAACAGCTAGCCGTGAGAGACGCTTCTTTCGGCTTTAGCAGAGCCACTGTTAGCCGACGTGGGGACCGTCTGCTCCTGTGCGCGTTTAGCAGAGCGCAACTGTTAGCGCGGTGAGAGGACCGGTGCGCTCCTTCGCGCATTAGACAGAGGCGCACTGTTAGCGCCGATGAGAGGACCGCAGCTCCTTAACGACGTTAGCAGGATCGCAACTGTTAGGCGTGAGCAGGACCGCCGCCGCTCTACCTCCTTAGCAGCGCGACTGTTACGCCGTGAGAGGAACCCGACCTTACGCGCTTTAGCAGAGCGCACTTTACGCCGTGAGAGGACCGCGCTCCTTACGCGCTTTAGCAGAGCGCACTGTTAGCTTTACACGCTAGCCGTGAGAGGACCGCGCTCCTTACGCGCTTTAGCAGAGCTTTAGCAGAGCGCACTGTTAGTGCCGTGAGAGGACCGCTCTCTTTACGCGCTTTAGCAGAGCGCACAGTTAGTGCCGTGAGAGGACCGCGCTCCTTACGCGCTTTAGCAGAGCGCACAGTTAGCGCCGTGAGAGGACCGCGCTCCTTACGCGCTTTAGCAGAGCGCACTGTTAGCGGCCTGCGCTGAAACCCGCGTGCGTTTCGCTTCCCCTCGCCCCTCTGCTCATGTTCCCGTCGCTTCACACAAAACAGAAGCACGTCTCAGCTTGGCTTCCCCTTTGGGTGATCCACCACGTTCACTGTTTAACACGGGGAAGTAACGCCACACATGCCCAAGCACGGGAAGAGCCCGTGTGCCAAACGCTGTGTGGCGAGGGTGGGCTGAAGGGGGTCGCTGTGTAACACCCAGGTGGGGGCTAAGTGTTGGTGGGGGCTAAGTGTGGGTGGGGGCTACGTGTTGGTGGGGGCTAAGTGTTGGTGGGGGCAAAGTGTTGGTGGGGGCTGAGCTGAGGTTCCTTCCTTCACTATAAACGTCTTTTGAGATGCAATGAAATTATTCATCTTTTTCATTACAAAATCAGGAAGTGCGTTACCATTGATTGTTTTTCACTCTTCCATTGCCGAGGCTGTTGTCAAATACTGTACTTCCATTCAGGCTTTGTTTGAAAAATGCTACTGAGACACTCAATTTACACATTATTATTATTATTATTATTATTATTATTATTATTATTATTATCCTGTGATGTCTGCTGTCATGACCAGGCTGCGAGTGATCAAAAGCTATGTTTCTGAGTTTGATTTGCACACTTAGAGTGATCAGTGAACTCTCTGTTGAATCTGCAAAGCTGTGTCTCATAGTGGGAGTCAGTGGAGCACAGAACTGAAAGGTGTCGCAGCTCTAAGTGGCTCGATCTGAGCAGAGATCATTCACGCATCAGATCAATGAGAGGAAATGAGCAGAGGTGTGAGATCAGAGATACTGGAGAAGTGGGAGGCGAGAACCCCCCCGCTTTAAATCAGAGCATCTCACGGGCTATGACACTTTGAGACACGTCGTGAATTACAAGCAGAGGAGGGCAGAAGCAGAGGTGGAATATTCACAAATTCTCCCAAAGAAGCGTGGCAAGAGGCTAAACGGTTATGCGATATTACGCGTTCATCGCACGTCTCCGCGTCTTGCGGGCCAACACACCTGCCGCCCCGCACGCATGTTTTGTATAAACAAAAGTTACTTCAATTTGCATGAGCCATGACCACCCGCACGCCCACACGCATCAGCTCCAGAGATCCTCAGCGATCGTTAGGAGGCGTCTGGTTAATCACATTCACAGAACAGACGGTATGGATCGCGCCGGTATCGATCCGGCCGGGATTAGGCCGCGCTGCGCGCAGGTCAAAGGTCAGAGTTCAGCAGCGGAGGAAGGGGTTTTGGGGTTGTCCTGACCGTCTCACGGCCGTGGCTTCCCACAGAGGGCCAAACTGGGATCCAGTTCCCAGGAAACAGGCCTGCCAGCCATCAAGAGCAAAAAACATAAAGGAGAGACAGAATGCTGAACTCTGAGGTCAGAGGGAGAGAAACAGCCCTGATAATGTTCTCTCCTCCAGAGCCGATCGGCTGCAGGCTGTTTCTGAGCTCCCTGTCCTGACCTATTGACAGAATGCACAGGCTGCTTTCGACTCCAAGAGCGGAGAGATTCTTTTTTTACCCCCACATAAATGTTCTGTTCAGTGATATTTCACATGTGGATTCACTGACCACATTTATTTGGTGGTTTGGTAACAACAGTCACAGGTAACACTCACAGGTAATACTCACAGGTAACACTCACAGGTAATACTCATTGTCATCAGCTTAACATCCACAGTTTAACGCTGTTTCCCCCGATATTACGCATCAAAGAACTAGTATCATGCTGTAACAAGTGCCTTATTAAAACATGTTCAGCACAAGGTTTTATCCTTTGTCCATATGTGTGTGTGTGTGTGTGTGTGTGTGTGTGAGAGAGAGAGAGAGAGAGACAGAGAGAGTTTCTGTGTGTACGCTTTGGCAATATCTACAAATGTATTTCATGCCAATAAAGCATTTTGAATTTGAATTTGAGAGAGAGAGAGAGAGAGAGTTGTAATTGAGAGGATCAAAACCACCAGAATATTAAACATATGTTGGTGTTAATCAAACATCATTAAAGTGTTGATGTTAAGCTGACAGCACTGAATGTTACCAATCCACCAAACCACCACCAAATCCACCATACAAATGTGGATAGTAAATCTTCAATACCAAAACCACTGTGCAAAAGATCTACCAGCTCTTGGAATGAAACTAAACCTGTGCATTGGGTTAGGGCAGTGGTTCCCAACCTCAGTCCTGGAGTCCCCCTGTGTATGCTGGTTTCGGTCCTGGAGTAACCCTGTGTATGCTGGTTTTCGGTCCTGGAGTAGCCCTGTGTATGCTGGTTTTCGTTCCAACCAAAATTGCAATTCCAGAATTATAACAAGTTGTAAATTTTTCTTAATTAGGTGCTCTTCGTGTTTAGAGGGATTATTTACCCTCTTAAACCACATTATGTCAGAAATAGCTAAGCATTCCATGAAGAATAAAATTCCTACGTTCACACTGTGCTTATTGTGCTACATTGCAAACAATTACATTGAAAGGTAAATTATTTTTAGCAGCTCAAATTAAAGACTGAGGTGTGTCAATAGCCTTTTAATTGGTCTAATTGGACATCTGGCCACTAAAACTAACCGTCTGGAAGATAATGAAGAGTTGAAAGACAAAGCAAATGATAACGAGCCGAACCTGCATTGTGTCAATAAATTTCAGGAAAATAAACGTGTTTCCGCTACATGTTCAGGGGTCTATTGATTAATCTCATTCTTTCAATTGGTCCAAAAAGTTTGTTACCTTTTCTACGTAATTGTTTGCAATAAAGCACAATAAGCACAATACGAACATGAGAACTTTATTGTTCATGGCTGTTTTTCACATGATGTGGCTTAAGTGGGTTAATAACCCCTCTAAACACAAAGAGCACCTAATTAAGAAAAATGAACAACTTGTTAAAATTCTGGTATTGCAATTGTGGTTGGAACGAAAACCAGCATACACAGGGGTACTCCAGGACTGAAACCAGCATACACAGGGGTACTCCAGGACTGAAACCAGCATACACAGGGGTACTCCAGGACTGAAACCAGCATACACAGGGGTACTCCAGGACTGAGGTTGGGAGCCGCTGGGTTAGGGGAACTCTGATAAGGTCTGTAGCAGACGGGTGTGTGTACACCAACATCTTACAAGATATATTATTTATAGTTTTTGAATACATACGGAGGACTGAGAGCTGTGAAGCTTGGCGGCGTTAGTTTATATTGCTTACCTATGTGAGCTCCATACAACTTTCACCAGCTTTCAAAACGCAAAGGGGAATTTGCAAATGAGGCCATGCAAATTCTATTTTATTTATGAGCTGCACTGTTTAAACTCATTTTATTTCTCTGGAAAGATTCTGTCACAGCACAGGGAACACAAGGAAGTCAGCCATGAAAGAAATTTTCCCCCAAAGCACAGCTGTGACACACACACTGAGTACACACATGCGTGCGCACGCACACACAAACACACACGCACGCAGACACACACACTTGCATGCAAACAGGTGTGCGCAAACACACACACAGACACACACACACACAGAATACCCGAACATACACACACACACACATACAGAATGCATGCAGACACACGCACTCATGCACAGAAACGTGCACACACACACACACACACACACACACACACACCACACACACACACACACACACACACACACACACACACACACCCCCACACGCAGACACGCACAAATAAACAGAAAAAATCTCTTAAATTTTAAGTCCGATACACTGTTGATGGATCTCTTCTGAAAGTGTCGAGTGTATCAACCCTGATGACCATTAAAGAGTCACTGATACAGAGAGCAGAACTAAACTATATGATGTCACTACGTGCTTCTCAAATTTATGCGTTTATTACGTGCCATAAAAGTTATTTGCCAAGCCCAGTCACAATCAATTCAGAATATATAGGTCATGTTAAATAAAAAGCTTCTTTCAAGAAAAGTAAAATCTAACAGTGCAGAACAATCCTTTGGCTTTTACAAAGACAACATTTGTAAACAGTGTTACCTTAAAAGGAATATTGAGTAATTATCATAAAGTCATGAAAATGCATACAAAGTTAAATGCAAAAGTACTGGGACATCGGTGCAATCGTTGTTGTTTTGGCTCTGAACCCCAGCATAGTGGATTTGAAATAAAACCGTGATTATGAGCGTAGGTTCAGACAGTCTGCTTTAATTAGAGGGTATTTGCACCCATATCAGGAGATCTGGCTGCTCAGCTGTTTCTTGGCCAGCTGTGTGTCTTTGCTTCATTAGTTCATGCATAAAAAAGCTCACAAAAGCTTGAGAGTTGATTGTAGGTGTGGATTTGCCTTTGGAGGCTGCTGTTGTCTCTCGTGCACGAGGACCAAATAAGAGTCCGTGCCAGTAAAGCAGGCCACCATGAAGCTGAAAAATCAGAATAAACCAGTCATAGGCGCGGCACATTAACCATTCGGTACGTTGTTAATAAGCAAGAACGCACCAGCAAACGAGCTGGTGAACCACAGAAGACCACTACAGAGAGTGACCGAAGAATACCTTCAATAGTGAACACCATTAACAGTCAAACAGATCAAGAACACACTCCAGCATGTAGGCATAGATGTGAAAGAGGACTGAACGCGAGTTTCACTTGCTGAAGACAAGATTGAAGGCAAAACAGGAGTTGAAGATGGCTGCAGTACAGGCCTGGCAGAGCATCAGCAGGGAAGTGCAGTACAGGCCTGGCAGAGCATCACCAGGGAAGATAGCCAGCATCTGGCAGTGTCTACAGGCCACAGGCTTGAGGCAGTCATCACATGCAACGGACTTACAGCCAAGTATTAAACATCACAACTTTACCGCAGAATTATGTTCGTCTGCCCAATTACACACTTTTGCTGCCCTAAAATGGGGGCACTACAAAAGGGCTGTAATTCCTACACAGATCAGCCAATGAGGATGCGTGTAATTCCTACACAGATCAGCCAATGAGGATGCGAGAACCTTCCGTGGGCACTTTAACCTCATACTCATTGTTACATTTCAAATCTACTGTGCCGGAGTACAGAGCCAAAACAACAAAAGTTGTGTCGCCGTCCCAATACTTTTGCATTTAACTGCATGATCTTTTGTCTTTAATGGACAGTTTCATGCGGACGTGTGTGCAAGTGTATGACCATACATGTGTGCGTGTGCTTGTGTGTGTATGTGTGTGTGTGTGTGTGTGTGTGTGTGTGTGCGTGTGCGCACGTGCATGTGTGCTGTTTGTTGAGAGGGTGTCACAGCCAAACATCACACCAGCTTTGTAAGAACCATATCATGCATTTGACCGTGAATGTTCCCGTCCCTGTTATATTACCATGCCTTCAAGCTAATTCCCTTTCTTAGAACTGAGACGCATTTACATTTGCCATGCAAATATTGCCGTTGTGTGGGGGCTTTGTCAACAGTGCTTACATTGGGATCGTGTTTGCCTCCGTTCTGCCGACAAGCACGACAACCTCCATCAATGAGCCGCCTAAACACACACCACACGATCCAAATGAATTAAAGGTCCCGCGGACCGCAACAGAAACCGTCTCCTCCGGTTCCGGAGACCTCGGCTCTGGTTTCAGGGGAAATCTGACCTGTATCTGAGAAACGCGATCATTTCGCCTCTCTGTGTTCGGAGCGCTGCGCTGAGACATCGCAGCTTCGCTGCAGCACCGGCTCTTCAGTCCGCCGCTCGGCTGCCAGAGGACTGCA
This sequence comes from Anguilla rostrata, assembly GCF_018555375.3. Taxonomy (NCBI): domain Eukaryota; kingdom Metazoa; phylum Chordata; class Actinopteri; order Anguilliformes; family Anguillidae; genus Anguilla; species Anguilla rostrata. The sequence goes on from NC_057948.1 coordinate 36,854,733, forward strand.
GCCCGACTTCTCGCCTCAGAGGGAAGATCTCAGTCGGGGTTAGGGTTAGGGTTAGGGAACACCGCGTACTTATTCCATAAACAAAGCAATGCAACTGCCAGCAACAACGATCCATATTCTAAAACTTCCAAAGCAAATTTTATATGTATTCACCATTTGTAGGATTTTTTTAATTTTTTTATTTAATCGATTGCCTTTAAGTGTCATAGGCCTACACCAATGGTGCCCAGCCCGTATGGTCTTACAGGAGACATCAATGTGGGATCAAAACTAATGCCAAACATAATATTATTTCCAAAGAACATTAAGGATGATTTTAATGGTTGATAAAAAAACAAGCCTTTTTGAATGTGCAGATGCTCTTTCCTGTTGGTCCCGGTATTGAAAGTTTAAGGACAGCATGCCTGGTACTGCGCTTTTATTACAGTACTGTGACATACTGCCCCGCCTGCGCAGTTATGCACAAATTAGGAATATTAACACCGGCAAAAACAAAGCACATGGCCCGCTAATGGCTAACGATCAGGCTGCGAGTCATTTAATTGATCTTCCTCTCCGTACAAATCAGCACGAACAGCGGGTGCTCCGACAGGAATCTGCGGTTTGAGAGGGAAAGCGCTCTGTTATGCGGCCATTCTGAAATGAGCCACTGCTGTTTTTGCAGGAGCTGCCAGACAGTTGTCATCACACAAGACTTTATGTCACTTTTTGGACGCTGGTTTTTATTGTATTTGAATGCTTATTTCCCCCCTGCCGACTGTACAGCCTGATGCTAACCTAAACAAAATGCTTCCCGTGAGGGAATATTCAAATGTTCCCAGAGAACACACAAGCTCTAATGAGCATTACTGTATATTCACACTTTATTTTAAAATATCCAACTGCTGCTGTTTGAGCAAACTTCTTTTCCACGACGGCGCCTGCATTGTTTTAAAAGAGAAAAGCACACGGTACAGAATCCGGATTGAATTCCGTGGAAGAGAACTGAGACAACAAGGGCTGTGTCATGTCCTGCCATAGGACTGACCAATCAGCTGCTGAAAAAATGATGGAGCTTGGAAATGAAAACAAGACTGACGCAAACTCAGTGTTTTCACAATTTTCAGTGTTGCACTAGCCTGTTAGAATTTAGCAGACGGTCTTACTCAGAGCAACTACATTTTTTTACACACAACCAAGCTGAATATTTTCACGGAGGCGAGCCAGGTTAGGTACCCTGCTCGAGGCTACAGCAACAGCACCACAGCCGGGAATCAAACTCGCAACCTCCGTGTATATAAACCCCGTTTCCTAACCACTACAGTACACCTCCACCTCACTCATAAAAGAGGAAGAAATTATACATTCTGAAATGGAATCCAGAATTATTTGTGGAGTCTACAAATATGTACTGATCCGAGGACGTGCGGTTGCAATACGGGCCCCTGAACACACTTCCTGAAGCCCTTCTCCTCTGTTTGATATCTCCTCATGTGTAACTGAAACTCCCACCGTTGCTAAGTCACAGGTCCATTCAGTGCGCTGGCACACATCTGAAAGAAACTAGCCATACAGGTTGTTCATTAAACTGTACAGCATTGTAAACACAAACTGATAAAATGAACTCCTCACCCATATCATGAGCAGGATCTCAGAGTTCATGTACAAACATCACAACCGTAACACAACCCATTTCAGACGCAGACATGTCCGTTTATCAGAACTGTCAGGTTGTACCTTCCCTGTCATTCCTATTGACCTACAAGGAGATTACTCACATTCATCTGTTTGGACAGAAGCTAATGTGTAACCAATTTAACTAAATCTATTTAACCTACATTATATAACTATGTATGAACTGAAAACAAACAGTGTCTGTATGCACGAGAGACAGACTGCTCTGACTTTTATATGTACAGGCTTTTATAGGCCAGGCCCTATGACCACAGGGGCGAGCTGCAGGAACAGCATGCCATCAGTGTACTATGGCTGTCCTCAGCTACAGGTTACAGCTACAGTCCTCAACTGCAGTCCACAGCTACAGGTTATAGCTACAGACCACAGCTACAGGTCACAGCTACAGGTTACAGCTACATCCCAGCTACAGGTTACAGCTACAGTCCACAGCTAGAGCCCATAGCTACAGGCCACAGCTGCATGCAGGGATTGGCAGGCGAGCGTATTTTGCAGACGGTCTCTCGCTCAGTGATTGGCAGGTGAGCGTATCGAAGGCGGGCTCTCACTCAGTGATTGGCAGGTGAGCGTATCGAAGGGGGGCTCTCACTCAGTGATTGGCAGGTGAGCGTATCGAAGGCGGGCTCTCACGCAGTGATTGGCAGGCGAGCGTACTGTATACAGGCTCTTCATGCAGTTATTATACTTTTTAATTTATACAACAAAACAGACATTAAAACTTACGAAAGGCAACATAATAAAGCTCAAGGGAGATAAAACTAGGGAGATACAGGTTGGAGAGAAATGGAACTAAAGCAGGCAAAACAGGTCATGCATTGGGGCGTAAACGGATAAAAGAAAAATAAAATAATTACAGCAAATAAAACGCAAGTTCAAAAAGGCTTTTAAAAGTAAAGACTAAATGTGAGGCCACGATGCTTTCTAGTAAAAAATTAAACAGTCTGGGGACCTGCACAGAGAAAGCCAAGTTCACCCTTTGCTTTTAATGCAGAGGCAGGGACACAAGGAAAGCCTTTTCTGGGGATGTTCTTGGCTGATAGCGTGTCACTGGGGACATGTTTTTGGCTGACAGAGTGCAAATAGGAGCTCTAGATTTTCACCTTGTATACTGAACGGTTCGCACTGAAGCAATTCAGATATAATCTTTCTCCAGGGCGAGACAAAGCCAGTGAATGAAAGCTACGGCCACTGGGTTTCAAACAGAGAGCGGCTTTCCCACCACATTATCAAACAGAGAGCGGCTTTCCCACCACATTATCAAACAGAGAGCGGCTTTCCCACTACATTATCAAACAGAGAGCGGCTTTCCCACTACATTACACACCACAGGGCTTATTCCACACGGCCTCCAGCAGGAACGCAGCTCACTTCCATGAAGCATCAGTGTTGAGAATAACCCTTTTTCAAATTACCAAAAAAAAAACAAAAAGGAAATCTCCGGAATGGCTTTTGTTGCACCCTTTTATCTACAGTATTACAAGGTTGTGAACACGATTGTGTTCTTCATGCATAACGTCCATCGTTTTTTTATTCCCCCCTAACACCTGACATTCATATCAAAAGATAATGTAACTTTTGAAAACTGCTTTCAGTTACTGATTGTTCTGGACATGTTTGCGCTGTCTGATGCTCGTTTTGACACTGCTGTTTTAACCCGTCTTGCAGGTTTTAGCTTTTTTAAAGGCCCTGTCCGTATTTCACATCATAAACCCTAAAGCCAGCCCTCACACAGAAGGGGACCTCGAGAGGATTCACATTCTTCTGCTGGCTGTTCCTACAGGTCGAACCCCCCCCTCCCCATCCACCTCTGGACCATGGTCCGTCAAACCAGCTGCGTCATGAGTGTCCCCACAAGTGCCAACGCTGAGAGTCACGTCCCTGCCCCCTGGAGTGCCCCCTACAGCTGCGTGGATGGTACTGCGCCCCTGTGCTAAATTTTTCAAACTTTTTCATTTTAATTTGAAAACAATTCACTGTCAATATGATGTAGATGTAAAATTGTCTTTGATAAGCTTAAAAGAAGGTGCAATAACACACAGTATTTGACGCAATTAAAAACAGTCAATATGACAATATGATTTTTTTTTTTTTTAAAGCATTTGTGTATAGTTAATGGCTGTGTATAGCTTGATTTTCGATTGATGAAGAAATTTTTTAGAAAAGCCTGACTAACAGCTTAGCAGAGAATCTGACTCTTATGCTGTGCTCTGCCACCCCCCCCCCCCAGCTTCCGCCATGGTTCCGGCGTTTCCGGGCCGGTCCTGGGCCCAGGAGACCCAGCCGCAGTTCTGGTCCAAGTTCCAGGTGTGGGAGTGGCTGCAGCAGACGCTGGACGTGCACCAGATCGACGCCGCCAGCATCCCCTTCCACAACTTCGACATGGACGGCCAGCAGCTCTGCAGCATGAGCTTCCAGGACTTCACCCAGGCAGCCGGGCCCATCGGGCCCCTCCTCTTCCAGAGCATCGCCGACCTCAAGTGGAGCGGTGGGTCTGGGGCGGGGGTGGGGGCAGGGAGAGAGGGCCGGGGGCAGGGGGGAGGGGCTTCTATCCATAGGGGCGATTTGGGCTAATTACCGGAGGTAATGAAAGCGGGCGGCCATGCTGGAAGGCCTCAGTATTGCAGACTCAGCGGCCGTGAGTGAGATTATCCGGATCGTAAAACGAATGAGTAAAGTAGAGCCGGCTGCAGGTAAATGAAGAGGCATGACAAGGCGAGATGGCCTGAATGTGGTCTATATTCTCATGGTCTAAACTGCATTACAGGTACACATGGGCCAGGTAGGGCTCTGATTGGTTAAGGCATGTGGGACTGGACTAGGGGCATTATTGCACAATCCCCCCCCACCTCACCCGCCCCACCCGCCCCCCCCCCGACTCGCTGTCGGACAGTCCAGAGGCCAGACACATTAAGCGTAGTGAAATACAGCTCCGTAACAATCCCGCGAGAAAGGAGGGGGGGGGGGGGTGAGGGCAGCTCGCAAAGCCACTGGACGACAAAAAAAACTCTAAAGATCGCTGTCCCGGCACGCTCAGACACAACAAGCAAACTTCGCTATGGCAACAAAACCATATCTGTCACCTCATTTCAGCAACGTTCGCTACCTGTGAAAGTGAACGGCCAGTCAAAACACACAGGACCACATTCCGATAGAGCAGTTTAAAGATGCTGCGTAAGGGGCCATTTAACCCTAACCCTAACCCACGCACACCTCTGCTCTCTGACCACCGGCCCAATCCAGGTGCACATTTTCCTTATGTCATCAAATCCGTTAATGTGGACCAAAAGCTTTGTGCACAGGGACGCAGCACCTGCTTCGGGGATCGGGTGTTCAAGCAGCTCTTACCACAGTTACACAGGCTGCAGGCGAGAGGCTAAAACTGGATCGGTGGGTCTCACCAGCGACAGACAGGAGACAATGGGCTGGAATTTAGCATGTCATTAGCGGTGACAGTAACTGGGCCTCAGCAGTCTGAGTCACAGACCTGCCGAGATAAAGCCGGTCTTACAAGCAACCGCTAATTACAGAAATGTCAGGGTTACATAACGAGATCAGAAACTCCACCAGGACAGCCACTCGTGTGCGATCTAGAGCCAGTCTGCTGCTGTGGTCAGGGGGGCAACCAGCAATCTTCAACACAGAAAAAATGCTTTTACTAACCAGTTTTACAATGAGATAAATCAGGTAAAATTATTATTATTATTGTTATTATCATTAGCAGTAGCATAGATTTAGTAGTATGCACACTTGCTCATGGTAGATCTTTTGAAACTGCCTTAGGGTGTTCAATATCATTGAATAAAATGCTTTTTAAAAAATCATGGGCAGGTGTGATTCTTCATAAAGTGAGGACTGCATTTTAGTGTCCTAATTCAGTCAACAACACCAGGCCTATAACAGCCCATGATTTTTGAAGCACAGCTTAAGAGCTTTAAAAAAAGCTTGCATAGTGAGGTCACTAATTCCTCACTCAAAACACTCAAATAAAATACTCCTCATGTAATTTGCTGAAAACACAGTACTACTAAAATGATTACAGAATGCAGTGTTTTAATTGTGGTCAAGCTAAGAAAAATCAGCTAATATAATGACTGCTACTGACTCATACAGAGTGTTTTTGATTCAGATAATTACAGTAATGAACTGTGACAGGTTTTTGAGCAGGACACGTGTGCGCACTTCTGAATTCCTCATGTTCCTCTTTCATGTCCAGGTCAATATGGCATCGAGATCTTTGCTCCACTGGATATTAAGACAGAGGTAAACGGTAAGTGCAAACTCAAAGTGTGCCATCAACAGAACTGTAGTACATTTACGACACACCACTAAACACTGGGATAAGCACTTTATTGCCATGCACCTGTGCTGTGATAAAACAGAGTAACTGTACCTTTGTCAAGTTCTCTAGGCTTCACTGATTTCTGTGTATAATCTGCACATTTAGCCATGAAAAACTACTTTGAATTTAATAACCCACTCATAGTTTTGCTCTGAAATGGAGGTTTTTGAAATGACAGCCTTTGGATAACGGTGTTTTTTTTTTATTCCCGTAGAATTCCAGTGCTCGATTCCTCCCCTCAGGGAAGACTTCAACACCTGGCCGTGCCCAGGCGACGAGCAGCTCCGACCAAGGATGAGCCCCCAGGGTATCCCATAATTCCCTTTCCTTTTGAATTTCCTTTCTTTTTTGGCTGTGGTTTTAATGCACTTCATTCACTTTTGCAAACATTGGAAAATGAAGCCTTAAAAAAGCCCCAAAAAAGGGAAGTTCATCCAGTTCAGTGAGAAACTTTCAGGCTTTTACTTAATTGACTATCGATTTGATCTGTGGACCTGGCCTCCTCATCTGATACAAACTTTTAAAATAAGGGCAAAAGCTTCTGAGGAATCCCCTTCTAATACATGTGGAAAAATTAAACCAAACTGTTGTGCACTCATAAAACATTTCTAAGGAAAAGTTTAACACAGTAATATCAGTAGCGTGCAAGGCATAATTAAGATTCACGTACAACAGGCATTTGGATGGTTGTATAGCGTTGGAAAATTTTCACAAATGCATTCCACAGAAGTGGAAGTGTTATCTGATCAGACCTCTCCCAGGCATCCATCCAAGGCATTTTTAAAAGGGCTCTTTTTATACGCTCAGGTTCTCGTGCAGGTATTGTTTTACTGAAAGTGTGTCTGGATTTCAGACCTTGTTGACATCAAGACGCCTTTCCCACCACCTGCTGCCTTGACTTCCCCCACACCCTCCAGCCCAGGTGAGAACCGGGAACCTGGGTTCTACAGCCAGAATCTCTGTTCTACAGCCAGAACCTCGGATCTACTGCACTTTGTATCACTGAAAATACGAGGTGCTTCATTTTGAAAGTCACTTTGAACGAGAGCAGCCGTTAAATGACTGTTCTGAACTACTGTTTTTCTAACCAATCAAACATCTTTGCTCACACACATAAAATCACACACACATCACACACATAACATCACACACACATCGCACACACATCTCACAGCACACACACATCACACAACATCACATCACACACATCACATCACACACCTCACAGCACACACACATCACACACACACACATCACACACACATCAAGCACATCAGCACACACACATCACAGCACACACACATAACATCACACAGCACACACCAACATCACACACACATCACACACACATCACACAGCACACACACATACATCACACAGCACACACATCACAGCACACACACATCACACAGCACACACATCACATCACACACAACATCACACAGCACACACACATCACAAACACATCACACAGCACACACATCACACACACATCACACACACATCACACAGCACACACATCACACACACATCACAGCACACACATCACACAGCACACACACATCACACAGCACACACACATAACATCACACACACATCACACAGCACACACACATAACATCACACACACATCACAGCACGCAACAGGACCAGGATATGAAAGTGCAGAGGGCCATACAAGCCCAGCAGGAGGACTACACCTGGCTGGCTAGAGGCTTATAGAACCCCAGAACCCCGCATTGCATGATGGGGGCCACCACACACCCCGCCTGAGCAGCACACACCATGTGTTTGGGCCTTAGCTTGCATAGGCTAATAGGCTAATTTACACACCACCTACTGCGTGGGTACAGGGGCCTAAACGCTGGACTAGGGGCTTGGAAAGCAGCTGCATCCAACCAGGCAGTTTCGCTTTAATTAGCCAGTGTAACCGTTTAATTCTGTTTTTCAACTGTTTTAATGATTTTCCAGGAAAAATCCCTGATGACAAAAAAGTATTTTTTTGTGTAAAAAAACACCGTATTGTGTCACTGTTTCTGAAGCTGAGGGTCACGTGATCCAGGCGTGTAAACGTGCGTCACCTCCGTGTCATTTCAGAGTCAAAGCGGCTGCAGAACCGTCCCCAAACCACACAACACAAGAAACACAGTGAGTCTCGCTATGCCTGGAATTACCACAATTACAGCAGCTTCAAACTCTGTATGCTCACCTGCATTTAATCACCCCCCCCCCCCCCAGACCCCCGCGGGACCCACCTGTGGGAGTTCATCCGGGACATCCTGCTGCACCCCGACAGGAACCCGGGTCTGATAAAGTGGGAGGACCGGGCGGCAGGGGTGTTCCGCTTCCTCAAGTCGGAGGCCGTGGCTCAGCTGTGGGGCAAGAAGAAGAACAACAGCAGCATGACCTACGAGAAGCTCAGCAGGGCCATGAGGTGAGCCTGCCCGGCTTTACGGGTCAGAACCGCACCCTCACCACACCGTTACGGATCAGAACCACACCCTCACCACACCGTTACGGATCAGAACCACACCCTCACCACACCGTTACGGATCAGAACCACACCCTCACCACACCCTCACCACACCGTTACGGATCAGAACCACACCGTTACGGATCAGAACCGCACCCTCACCACACCGTTACGGATCAGAACCACACCCTAATCACACCCTCACCACACAGTTACAGATCAGAACCACACCCTCACCACACCCTAACCACACCGTTACGGATCAGAACCACACCCTCACCACACCGTTACGGATCAGAACCACACCCTCACCACACCCTCACCACACCGTTACGGACCAGAACCACACCCTCACCACACCGTTACGGATCAGAACCACACCGTTACGGATCAGAACCGCACCCTCACCACACCGTTACGGATCAGAACCGCACCCTCACCACACCGTTACGGATCAGAACCACACCCTCACCACACCGTTATGGATCAGAACCACACCCTAATCACACCCTCACCACACAGTTACGGATCAGAACCACACCCTCACCACACCCTAACCACACCATTACGGATCAGAATCACACCCTCACCACACTGTTACGGATCAGAACCACACCGCTACGGGTCAGAACCACACCCTCACCACACCGTTACGGATCAGAACCGCACCCTCACCACACAGTTACGGATCAGAACCACACCCTCACCACACAGTTACGGATCAGAACCACACCCTCACCACACCGTTACGGATCAGAACCACACCCTCACCACACCGTTACGGATCAGAACCACACCCTCACCACACCGTTACGGATCAGAACCACACCCTCACCACACAGTTACGGATCAGAACCACACCGTTACGGATCAGAACCGCACCCTCACCACACCGTTACGGATCAGAACCACACCCTAATCACACAGTTACGGACGACATGACATCATAGCATAGCATAGCATAGCATAACATAGCATAGCATAGCATAGCACATCATAGCACAGCATAGGACCGTTACATACATATCAGCAGAGTGACTGATGTTATATCTCTTTAAATGTATATCAGTACTGCTGACCTAACATAAAAACAAATTAGCATGTTTATAATATATGGCAGGCATCATTACATAACTGCCCTACATTAAAAACTGCTCACGTGTTGCATAAATAAATAAACTTTCCGGCCTGTCTCTGCTCCCTCAGGTATTATTACAAGCGGGAGATCCTGGAGAGGGTGGACGGCCGCAGGCTGGTCTACAAATTCGGCAGGAATGCGCAAGGATGGAAAGAAACAGAGAAATGAAGTGATCAGCAGCGCAAGGATGGAAAGAAACAGAGAAATGAAGAGATCAGCATTTGTGCCGATCCCCGTTTCCAGAGAACCACTAAGTGAAGACTTTTAATTTATATCATCACATCAGACGCAGTCTGTTACTGCAAAGACTCTGTGATGCACCTTTTTCTGGTTTTTTACAAGTTTTTTTATACACATTTACATTTGTTTGCAGCTGAAAAAGGACACGTCATATTTCACTTCTTTCCTTAGCGTGGAATGGGTCATCTCTCACTGGAGACAGAGTGGACAAGAGTGCAGCACGAAGGAGCACCTGGAGCCAAGTGAGGGCCCATGGACAGGCTAACTTTCAGTCTCAGAACCTCTCAGAATTAGGCCAACACACTTTACACATGTTTCTGCTTCTCTGTAGTAAAGGATAAGGGTTTCAGTGAAAAGAAATGCGGTATTTCATTTGTTTGATTTATGGGGGTTTGTTCTTCTTGCTTTCCTACTCTCTTTATGACACGGGTCAATTTTATACTTTAAAGCTTGTGTGTGTGTGTCATTTTCCATGGTACCTATGTAGAGTTGTACACATTCAGTGTAGAAATGTGACACAGGCAATACAGGGCATTAAAACAGTCCAGGTGTCAGAGATGAGCCATCAGTAAACGCTGACCGCGTGACCTCGTTCCACATCCTCCGTTTCACAGAATCTGGCAAACGGGTACAGATCACCACAGCTGCCCCCTGTTCGCGAGGCATGAGGCATCACCATGCAAAACCTTTTAGCACACGCAAAACTCAGAACACAAGCAATGATCTGTGCAAAACCAATGATATTACTCATGTTATCGGTTCTGCGTGTGCCAACTGGCTTTGCACATGCTAAAGGTCTTAGCAAATCAAGCCCTATATTTTAGGAGAACTGTCTAACTGTTTACAACTCAGAAAAAAAACAGGATGGTGAGGTAAGGTACATACTGAGCACAAACTGCACCTGTTCAGCTGATTTTGTGTAACTCAGAGGAATGGCCATCTTTGCATTTTGGGGTTTGATCAAATGAGATCTGACATGGCTATTTTTCATATTCTTCATATTCACAATAGTGGGAAATAAAAGTTGCTTTTCAATTAGTTTCTTCGTGACATTTCATGTAGTCATCAGCGATGTAAGAGAAAACCACTATGAATTAAGGAAACTCATAAAATATTTTAAAAGTATAACTTGGGGTTTCATACCTCGGAAGAGTATTTTTTATATCTTCATATCAAGCTAAAGTAATTTCAGACTAACTAGTTAAAATGAATGATTTAATGATTTTCAAGCCAAAAAAATGAAGCCAGATATTGCCAAAGAGCCATCTTTTTGCCTGGACAAAATGTTACAGGGATCTCTCACCCTCTCCATGGAGTCTGTCACAGTGCTGAACTTCAAGAGGACAGAACTGTATAGACAGCGCAGGATAATGTTATATTTTTGATCCCACGTACTGTATTAAGAACTGTACATATTTTAAACGTTAACAGAAATATAAAGTATGTCTATTTGAACCACTCCTTTGAGTTTTGTTTTTATTCTGGACGGTACACAGAGTGTGTGTTTATTCAGTGTGTTGGTGGATGTTATAGAGCACATGTAGAGCAGAAGCTCTGGGACAAACAGGAATCTGAAATCCACCTGCAGCCACAGAACTTACAACATTCGGAAAGAAGGTGTTTGCCTCTGAACGTTCCCAGCAAAGTGTGCAGCTCAACCCAACAGTACAGCAAACAGCAGCCAGTGACGGGATCCAGGCTGAAAGTTGCGGGTTTTTCGCTCCGGGAAAAAGTTCTGAGTGCACTGGCCCTCTTCATCCAGAGATACGATCTGCAGCATCTCCATGTGCCAACACGATCGGGGGGGGGGGGGGGTGGTTGGATTTTTTTTATTTTCTTTTTTTGTGCATATGCCAGCTTTGCGAGCGGAAATCCAGTTTTCTTTCCTGTTTTTCTCTTTCGGTTGTGGCTCTGACCCAGAGCGCGTGCTTTGGGGGGCCGAGTCTGGGGCGGGGGCTGCCGATGGCCGATAACGCGGAGCGGCAGACGCTAACGGCCCGCTGGTGGGGGGGCTGAGGGGTGAGAGACCGGTTTTGGGATGGCGGGACGCGGTCGCTGCATCATGTGACTCAACGGCTCTTTCCCGGCCCCGCGAGTCACAAGCGAACGCGGCCCACAATCCTCCAGGGTCTGCTTTACACGTCACAGGCATCGGCCAGCCTGCCCTCTGTTCATGCTTATTTTGTTTGTGTTTGTGTGTTTGTTTTTTTGTGCGCCCGTGAATGTTATCCTCATTGCACGTCCCAATGTCTCTGCTACCTCCGCTGTACCCTGGACACCCGTGATTAATACGGATCCAACCGACAGCTTTCAAAAAATGCACCGTGAAATCTGACTCGCCGTGGGAGCAGTAATTATAGCCATTTATGTATCACACTATAATTATCAAACTATTTCATCACATAGTGCTTACACTTATAATTCCAGGCCTTTTCTTCCCCCTCACTCCTCAAACCACATCTTGCTTTATAGGCTATATTCAGCTTCAACATGACAGCAATTCAAACTGACTATAATTTAATGCATGACCTCGAAGGTATTTTCGCACAGCACACAAAAGACTCTGTTCAATTCACAAGAACTCTATGAAAATATTGGATGTATGTACAGAGTGAATTGTAGCAAGCAAGAACTAAATGAATTTGGTTCAAATATTTCCCACATTCACTACATAAAAATAATTTAATTACTTCAAGATTAAATGCATAAACACAAAACGGTCATCTTAAAAATAAGGACATTTGTAGGGAAGCGTAATAGGTGCAAACTCGATTTGGAAATAATCACAGAAACGTTGCCATGTGCACCTCTGCCCGTGGACACAAAGCCAAGTAGACAGAGCATACAGCACACAGGTCCTGATAAAGCACACAGCACACAGCACACAGGTCCTGATAAAGCATACAGCTGTTAGCAGCTCACATTAGAATATGGTATAAGGAGGGCTTGGATTTAGCAGCTGAAACACTTCACATCATACAATGTTTATGAGTTATGAGTTATTATGCTAAAATATTGCAAATGTTCCCACTAAACAGCTTGAGTTCTTTACACAAATGTGTGTCAATCTCGCAGCTGTCGCTAAGGGCTAAAATCAGGCAACCTGCTCAGCGATACAGCTTAAACTCAAAGAGATTAAGTTTTATTAAAATATTATTTCCAGAGTCTCCTAAAACGTGAATGTGGCTCACAGACGATGGGAAGTGGTGTCCCACAAACTGCAGGTCATCCGGTCTGCAGACGGACATTTCTGCTCACGGTCGATGTAATCAGAGAGACTGGATTACTACAGGTAATCTAATATTACAGGTACAGGTACTACAGGCAGACCATCATGGCGGACGGCCCTGCAAATCATACAGATACACACTTTCTTTTACCCTGTATGTCCAACGCTGGTCATAAGGCCACTATTTATGCTTTGTTAAAAAACTGCTATTAACCTACACTTTGGAACTAGTGAGAGAAAATTTGTCAAATAAAACATTTCTATGCATATAAGAGACATAGATTTTACTGAACTTTCACTGACTTAAGAGTACATTTATTCTGTAATATTCTACTGAATCTATGGATTCGTATTAATGTGTGGGCAAAAAGAGGGAAAAAAACACTTTAAAAAGCATTTTAAATGCACTCGCCTCTTTTAAACAGAGCAGATATGGCAACAGAGAAGTGGAATTTTACACTTGAAGCTCGGAGACGGTGTCGAGCGAGCTTCCCTCAGGCATTCTGGCCCCAGACTGAAGTCAGTTCAGCAGTTACTCACTGTGACACGCAGGGAAATTGGGACAAATTGGACTCTGATTGAAAGATTGCAAAGCTGTTAGGCAAATTGGCCTGACTGAACAAAACCTCTGTTGTGCAGAGAAGCATGGGACAAATTTTCCCTATGGACCTCCCCCCCCAAACAACCCCCCAAGACAAAGCCAGGGGCCTGATAACCTGAGTGTCAAACTGCTGGCATGGAGGGCCGCAGTGTCTGCTGCTTTTTCGGGGGGGGGGGGGCTCAGCACCAGTGGCTAAATGAGGTCAGTGATTGATTAAGGAATCCACACACCTGGTTCTCACAGCCTTAATTGCAAGCTAACTGAAAGGAAGCCATGAACGCCTGTGGACACTGTGGCCCCCTGGGAATTCAGTTTCACACCCCTGTACTATACTGTCCTGTCTGACATAAACTTCTATGGTACAGCTGGATCATGTTCTCTGCTCTCATTATAGAGAAATGTAAATCCGCATAATCAGAACTAACAGCCAAAATACAATACGAGTGTACACAGTATGCCTTAAATTTGAAATGCTAATTCCAGATTATTTTTAGAGACTGATGATGGGCAAGCAGAGCTGGGAGATTAGACAGGATTAGAGGAGAGGTAAGTGACGGGCCCCCCCTCCTTATCTCAGTGCTCAGAGAAGACGCCCCAGAGGGAGCGCCCCCCCCAGCCCCAGATGTGGGCTAACCGGCTGGGTGAATGCTCTTCTGCAGAAAGCCCTGGCACTGACACGCACCCAAACCGGTCTGAGAGGATCTCCACACTGCTGCCACTCTTAGGCTGGCAGTATACTCAGCAAGAAGAAAGAACTTCAGGATCGGGAACCACCGGCGAACATGTCCACCAAAACCGCTGCCGGTATAGTGAGAACACCGCACCGTTTAAAGTCACTCCACGCCGCTGGGGCGTGAATAATTACAAATAATTATGAGGCAGCTATTAACCGGGGCTGGAATCTCACCCAGATCTCCGTCTCACGGCTAAGCCATGGATGTATAAAGAGAAGGGCTACGCGAGATCACAACACAAAACAAAAAGTTTAAAGTGTTTAAAGTGGCTTTAGCTTATCTAGCTATGCAAAAGAAGAAAAAAAGGCGAAGAAGATGGCACGTTTGCCCTCTAAATCAGAGTAGGACGGAGAATGGACAGTTTTGTCTGTACATTCGGCAAATGCGGAGTTTAGACGAGGGGGTCCACTTTCTCTTATTTCCGAATGTGTGCTAGGCGTTTTGATGACTTGCTGAAACTAGTAGCACCATTCATCAAACATGCAGGAACTCACAGAAATCCCATCTCTACAGAAGAGAGATTGGTGTTGACTCTCCGTACATTAGTATGTGAAGTCTGCCCTCTGAACTCTCAACCGTGACGTAACCAACCATGTGATATTTGGACCAATAGCTGAGTGGGGGACATCGGAGAACAAGAAAGACATTTTCTAAAAGTTCTCCTTGGAGGCTGTCGCACACTGCACCGTGAGAACACACAATCTCATTGTGTCTTTTTGCTCAAAAAGTTCTACTTCTTACAAAGTATACTGCCTACTTTACACACACTCACAAATACACACACATATATGCAAACACATACTCACACACGCACACACGCACACACAAGCACAGGCGTGCGCACATACACGCACACCCACCCACACGCACACACAGCACGCGTAGGCGCGCACACATACACGCACACACTCACTCACTCAGAGAGAGAGAGACATTTTAAATCCATCAGAAGAAAGACAGACGGTGGAAACAGGCAGACATTGTTCATGCGGCCGTCTGCACGCCTCATTCCAGGCCTTAGAGCCTTTCCAGCTTTGACACACTTACAACACCTCCCATGACACTCTGTGACTGTGATATTCTTAACCTTTACAAAGCAGGTGACTGAATGACTGCCTTAATCCCCGTCACAGTGAGAACAACCACAGCACTGGAGTCTCAGCATTCACACGAGTTCTGCACTGGCCTTCTGATTGATCTGTAGATTTGGAGATAAGAATATTTGGAGTAGCTTTAGTCTTCTGCCATCCTGTTTGTGATGCCATTATACAACCTAGTGACTCAGCATACCTCAGTCCTGCTGCTTTGCAATGTTTTCTGCAGAAAGCATACCCACTGGTCGGGTCAGGTCTCTGTTCTTTTGTTTTGCCCTAACTAACCCAAATTGCCTGCTATGCTCAATCTCTCTGAAAGCATCTGGTGAGGGACATGTCTGCTGAGGGCTGGTGAGATTTGGTTAGCTAAATCATAGCGCGTGACCAAACGGTGCTGTCGCTCCAAATCGTATGTCATCATCAGACGATAACATCCCCATTTGAATGCGATGTGCACTTAATTCCGGAGATATGATTTTACTCACCATTTAAAAAAAGACATTATCTCATATAGTCCCGGCTTGAGGAAGTGGGAAATAGATTTTGGATAAGGGCAGGGTTAAGGAGACAATGCCCTGGCACGCTGTTGGTTACCCAAAGCCCGCTTAGAAGAGTCATTGTTCACCCTGCAGATACTGAATCACTGCTCTAAAATAACAGCTCTTATCGTTTCTCTCCACGCTGAAAGGTCCCTTTGTGGTATCTGGTGTCTGCCATACGGATTGGACAGATTTGACACAGTCTGTTATGCAGACGTGCGCCTTTTAAACCACAACCTTCTCTATGCTACACTGCACTCATTCAGCAGGCGCTTGCTAAATATGTCCGTTCTCCTGATTTACATAACCTGGGGAACAACACTCCCAGACAGATTAACCAGGTCAGGGAATGAGACAAATTTAACATCACTAAAGCACTCGTTTTAATTCACCACGCTGGGCAAGAATCTAAATAAAAGTTCTGAAAACAAACAACGTCAGTAACAGGCCCAAAGAAGAAAAATGTAAAAGCACAAAATACATTATCCTGGAGTATAACAAGGTGTGAGCGTTCAGAGGTTTGGATGAGGGGAACCAAGGTGCAGGGATCAGGGTCAGGGTCCGGGTCAGGGTCCGGGTCTGGGTTAGGGTCAGGGCTGGAGGTGGGCCATCTGAAGAAGGACGATTGTGTTCGTGACCATTAAAGCTCCTCCAGCGTTCCGTCTCAAAGCGGCTCAGTCTTTTCAGGAGCTTGTCTCTCAGAGACCGTGCCCTGCGCCCTAAATCTCAGAGACCGTGCCCTGTACCCTAAATCTCAGAGACCGTGCCCTGTACCCTAAATCTCAGAGACCGTGCCCTGTACCCTAAATCTCAGAGACCGTGCCCTGCGCCCTAAATCTCAGAGACCATGCCCTGTACCCTAAATCTCAGAGACCGTGCCCTGTTCCCTAAATCTCAGAGACCGTGCCCTGTGCCCTAAATCTCAGAGACCGCGCCCTGTGCCCTAAATCTCAGAGACCGTGCCCTGTACCCTAAATCTCAGAGACCGTGCCCTGTGCCCTAAATCTCAGAGACCGTGCCCTGTACCCTAAATCTCAGAGACCGTGCCCTGTACCCTAAATCTCAGAGACCGTGCCCTGCGCCCTAAATCTCAGAGACCAGGCCCTGTACTCTAAATCTCAGAGACCGTGCCCTGTACCCTAAATCTCAGAGACCATGCCCTGTACCCTAAATCTCAGAGACCGTGCCCTGTACCCTAAATCTCAGAGACCATGCCCTGCGCCCTAAATCTCAGAGACCGTGCCCTGTACCCTAAATCTCAGAGACCGTGCCCTGCGCCCTAAATCTCAGAGACCGTGCCCTGTACCCTAAATCTCAGAGACCGTGCCCTGTACCCTAAATCTCAGAGACCGTGCCCTGCGCCCTAAATCTCAGAGACCATGCCCTGCGCCCTAAATCTCAGATACCATGCCCTGCGCCCTAAATCTCACGCACAACACGAAATCCAAACGCACTCTTCACGCTCGTGTCACTGTCCTCCAGTTCATTACCTTTGCTGGTCATTAAAGTTGTGAACATTCGGTAGAATCAGATAAACAGATAGCGCATGTTTTATCTTCCAGTAGGGCAGAACGTATGCAAGAAGCCACTAGGTGGGTGGGGGGGGGGGGGCTAATGTCAGAGTCCACAAACATTAAACTCATCCAACCCCTCCCCCCCCCCAAACAGGTTTGTATCATGCGAATGGTTTTCCCCTCAACTCACAAACGAGGAACAATGTTGAAGGTAAAACTGTTTCTGTCTGAGAAAAGCAACACTGAGCAAGTCTGACAGCTTCAGGTTACACTGTTCCAAAACAATACGATCATTTTTCCATGTTCTGCATCGGAATGCCAAGACCAGTCCAAAAAAAACCCCTGAAAGAATGTGTCTGTGAGCACACCTGTGGATCTGTTTCCCCAGAGCTGCACTGACACAGCCACTGCTGCCCCCTAGTGGCGCTGGCAGAGGTAAACGGACAAATGAAAGCCCTCACACACGGGCAAGGCCCAGAGCGTGGAAAGCAGGGAGAGAGAGAATGTGCTTTAAAAAGCCAGCATGCAAATGAGGCGAAGGCAGGGCTCATTATGCCTGAAAGGCCACACATGTCAGAACTTGTTTTTAGAGATATCTCCTCTCATATCTCTCCTATTATGCACTTACTCTACGTCACTCTGGATAAAAGCGTCTGCCAAGTAAATGTAATGTAATGAGCTGTAATCTCAGGCGATCTCGGGCTCTGAGCTGGCGCGGGTATGCGGTACGGAATGGGGCGTGGGCTTGGCCTGCTCTTCACGCTAACGGCGCTACGCTCCTCAGCTCACTTCCTGGTGGCCCGGCCGGTGTTTCCCCTCCTGGGCCGACGTCCTGCACCCCCATGCAAATTTAAACAGCCGTCTTCCTGCTACACAGGCCTCTGGGGCTCATTCATAGGGTGATCATCCATCCATCCATCCATCCATTATCTATACCCACACATCCTGGACAGGGTCATGGGGGG
The DNA here is from genome assembly GCF_018555375.3 of Anguilla rostrata. Taxonomy (NCBI): domain Eukaryota; kingdom Metazoa; phylum Chordata; class Actinopteri; order Anguilliformes; family Anguillidae; genus Anguilla; species Anguilla rostrata. Next base: position 36,873,273 of record NC_057948.1, read on the forward strand.
GTGCTGGAGCCTATCCCAGCATGCACTAGGCGAGAGGCAGGAATGCACCCTGGATAGGTCGCCAATCTATCGCAGGACACACACACCATTCACTCACGCACTCATACCTATGGGAAATTTAGAGGCTCCAATTCACCTAACCTGCATGTCTTTGGACTGTGGGAGGAAACCGGAGTACCCGGAGGAAACCCACGTGGAGGTGGGGAGAACATGCAAACTCCACACAGAAAGGGGAGAACACGCAGACTCCACACAGAAAGGGGAGAACACGCAGACTCCACACAGAAAGGGGAGAACACGCAGACTCCACACAGAAAGGGGAGAACACGCAGACTCACACGAAAGGGGAGAACACGCAGACTCCACACAGAAAGGGGAGAACACGCAGACTCCACACAGAAAGGGGAGAACACGCAGACTCCACACAGAAAGGGGAGAACACGCAGACTGCACACAGAAAGGGGAGAACACGCAGACTGCACACGGAAAGGGGAGAACACGCAGACTCCACACGGAAAGGGGAGAACACGCAGACTCCACACAGAAAGGGGAGAACACACAGACTCCACACAGAAAGGGGAGAACACGCAGACTGCACACGGAAAGGGGAGAACACGCAGACTCCACACGGAAAGGGGAGAACACGCAGACTCCACACAGAAAGGGGAGAACACACAGACGCCACACAGAAAGGGGAGAACACGCAGACTCCACACAGAAAGGGGAGAACACGCAGACTCCACACAGAAAGGGGAGAACACGCAGACTCCACACAGAAAGCACCCACAGCTGTCCCTGCACTCAGAGACAGACACACGTCCTGTAAGGGTATGGAGAAGTGCACACGTGTCCGTGTTTGTGTGGGCTGCAGGAAATATCACAGGCACAGCTGCTCACTCCAAACTGCGGAGGAAGAAACTAAATATTTATTTAAGCGTGAGCCTAAACACCCCATGCAAGCGCTTTTTTTAGACTTTTAAAGTGTTTGTTATGCCATAAGAAAATCAATCTATATTGACTCTAACTTTTTAAAACGTACAGACAGAAAGATGACTACATTTACTTTTGATTTAAAGTATTTCCACACAGGGGGCGTGTCCAACTGTAATGAATATTCATAAGCCAACTTTTGACAGACAGGTCATTACACAGGCTCTTAGTGACATTTAAAATCTGTAAAGCAGCCTGCAGAACATGTAGAACTGTGTGGAAAACGATCCGGATTCCTCTTACGTCAACGCCACCAAACCCAAGTGAATCAGCAGAAGAACTGGAGCAGTTCAGCCGCACATGTGCAGTACGAGCCGCTACACAGCCATCCCAGCGAGGGGAACATCTCAGCCTCCACATCACACCTCCACACAGGGGTCTGCAGCCCCTGTATGCTGTCAGGGTCGCTATCTAGGTTAGCAATCTACTGACATCTGGCAAGGTCAGACCGTGTGTCATCAAGCCTTCCACCAAACTTTTCAATTTCAAAAACCAGTTAATTAGCCGTTTTACTGAGTACCCTTCTGCTACACACTGATGAGGGTGAGATTAGTGATATTGAGACCGTTCGACTAATGTGTGACTGAAAGTCTCATTTCTATCATGTACTTCTGACTCAGCACCCAAATCATTTCTGTTTTCAGTGTTTTAACCTTCAGTATGACTAATCACCTCTTTTCAGACTTCAACAGCTGATACCAACTTTTACAGCACTTATTCAACAACTTTTCTAAAACATGACAAGTTAACTCTAACTCTAACTATTCTTCTTTCGGGACAAAAAAAATCACCAAAAATCTCAACAGAATAAGAAGTGCATAATGCCATAGTTTTCATTTCATCTTTATTAATAAGACATATTTTTAAAATCATGACCTTCATTATACAGAGTACTTATTAAATAAGAAATATAAAGTAATAAAACAAGGTTCTCTGACATGGCAAAGGAAAAGGACTGAAAAGTTTTCTTTTGGGCCCACAGAGGCTGCATTTGCACAGGGTCCAGAATTCCATGCTACACCCCTGAAGAGAGCCATCTTGTGCCTCGTTTTACTAGTGAACTTAAATGGTGAAGAAGCCTGCTGAATGTGTGTTTTGCAGGCAGGGGCAGGTTCCATATGTTTGATGCAAACATTGAATGCGGAGCTTAATAATATATCAACATTTTCTCAATCTTTTACTTTAGCCACCGCCAATGATAAATGCTGGGTTATGAATGGCATGCTATTTGTTAGGGCAGTGTTCGCCCTAACCACAGCACAGAAGCAGCCTTACTTAAAGTAACCAACATCACCCGTTCAGTCAACACTGGCCTGATAAGCATCTTAAGCGCACTTGCTCCGAGCGCTGCCTTTGACACAATCTCCCTGAACATCCTCCTGCACAGATTAGCTAGCCTGGGTGTCACTGCTCTTGCACTTTCCTGGTTTACATCCCATCAGCCTGACAGGCAACCCTACACTTCCCTCAAGACTCTCAAATCTGTTTCTGCTCCTGCCACTAGAGGTGTTCCCCAAGGTTCGGCGCTGGCTCCTCTACTTTTCATCACTTATCTCCTTCCCCTTGGGTAGGTCATGCAAGAGCACAGCACCGCTTTGCACTTATGCCGACAACACCCAACCTTACACTAGCTCCAAACCCTCCTCTTCTTCTTCTACTATGATTCACTTCTGATAGGTATCTCAAACAAAGCTGTCAATACACTACAACTATTTCAAAACTCTGCTACCTCCCACATATCTCTCAGGTCTTCTGTTGGCCTACTCACCCACCCGCTAACTGTGCTACTCCTCTTCTGGCCTACTCACCCTCCCGCTAACTGCAATACTCTTCTGGCCTACTCACCCTCCTGCTAACTGTGCTACTCCTCTTCTGGCCTACTCACCCTCCCGCTAACTGCAATACTCTTCTGGCCTACTCACCCTCCTGCTAACTGTGCTACTCCTCTTCTGGCCTACTCACCCTTCCACTAACTGTGCTACTCCTCTCCTGGCCTACTCACCCTCCCACTAACTGTGCTACTCCTCTCCTGGCCTGCTCACCCTCCTGCTAACTGTGCTACTCCTCTTCTGGCCTACTCACCCTCCTGCTAACTGTGCTACTCCTCTTCTGGCCTACTCACCCTCCTGCTAACTGTGCTACTCCTCTTCTGGCCTACTCACCCTCCCGCTAACTGTGCTACTCCTCTCCTGGCCTACTCACCCACCCGCTAACTGTGCTACTCCTCTTCTGGCCTACTCACCCTCCTGCTAACTGTGCTACTCCTCTCCTGGCCTACTCACCCTCCTGCTAACTGTGCTACTCCTCTTCTGGCCTACTCACCCTCCTGCTAACTGTGCTACTCCTCTTCTGGCCTACTCACCCTCCCGCTAACTGTGCTACTCCTCTTCTGTCCTACTCACCCTCCTGCTAACTGTGCTACTCCTCTTCTGGCCTACTCACCCACCCGCTAACTGTGCTACTCCTCTTCTGGCCTACTCACCCACCCGCTAACTGTGCTACTCCTCTTCTGGCCTACTCACCCACCTGCTAACTGTGCTACTCCTCTTCTGGCCTACTCACCCACCTGCTAACTGTGCTACTCCTCTTCTGGCCTACTCACCCACCTGCTAACTGTGCTACTCCTCTTCTGGCCTACTCACCCACCTGCTAACTGTGCTACTCCTCTTCTGGCCTACTCACCCACCCGCTAACTGTGCTACTCCTCTTCTGGCCTACTCACCCACCTGCTAACTGTGCTACTCCTCTTCTGGCCTACTCACCCACCTGCTAACTGTGCTACTCCTCTTCTGGCCTACTCACCCTCCCGCTAACTGTGCTACTCCTCTTCTGGCCTACTCACCCTCCCGCTAACTGTGCTACTCCTCTTCTGGCCTACTCACCCTCCTGCTAACTGTGCTACTCCTCTCCTGGCCTACTCACCCTCCTGCTAACTGCACTCCTCTTCTGGCCTACTCACCCTCCTGCTAACTGTGCTACTCCTCTTCTGGCCTACTCACCCTCCTGCTAACTGTGCTACTCCTCTCCTGGCCTACTCACCCTCCTGCTAACTGTGCTACTCCTCTTCTGGCCTACTCACCCTCCTGCTAACTGTGCTACTCCTCTTCTGGCCTACTCACCCACCTGCTAACTGTGCTACTCCTCTTCTGGCCTACTCACCCTCCTGCTAACTGTGCTACTCCTCTTCTGGCCTACTCACCCTCCTGCTAACTGTGCTACTCCTCTTCTGGCCTACTCACCCACCTGCTAACTGTGCTACTCCTCTTCTGGCCTACTCACCCACCTGCTAACTGTGCTACTCCTCTTCTGGCCTACTCACCCTCCTGCTAACTGTGCTACTCCTCTTCTGGCCTACTCACCCTCCTGCAAACTGTGCCAGTCCTCTTCTGGCCTACTCACCCTCCTGCTAACTGTGCTACTCCTCTTCTGACCTACTCACCCACCCGCTAACTGCACTACCCTGCTGGCCTACTCACCCTCCTGCTAACTGTGCTACTCCTCTTCAGGCCTACTCACCCTCTCGCTAACTATGCTACTCCTCTTCTGGCCTACTCACCCACCCGCTAACTGCGCTACCCTGCTGGCCTACTCACCCTCCCCTCCTCACATTTGCACCACAGACTCTCTCTTCATTCAAAAAACAGCTCAAGACCCACTTATTCAGACAACTGTACATGTAAGACATTTAACCACACACACACAAACACACACACACACATATATTTACTCTTCTTTTTTAAACAAAAATTTTCCCCTTATTGATTTTCTTTTACAACCATCTTTGTTTTCTTTCCTCTGTACTGTGCGTCTGATCCAGTTTTCCATGTAAAGTGAAAGTTTATAAATGAATGCATTCGTAGTAGTAGTAGTAGTAGTAGTAGTAGTAGTAGTAGTATAACAACTTAATATCTTCTAAAATATATGCATGTCTATGCGCATGATTCGAGCTCCAGATAAAAACTGATTCGACAGCTGGTGAACAGCGCCCCTTTTCCTCTGATCCTACACAAAACGCCGGTGACATTTATAGTGCCTCGCATTTAAGGTTAGCCCATCCAGATTATACACAATCTGCTCGTTTCGTTGCCGTCATGTTTACAAGCCTCGGAAACTGGCTAAGGACCCCAAAGCCCCCTATGCTGCCAAATAATTCTGCCAGTGCAAAATATTGCCTCTATAAAATAAATTAATAACTGTTTTCTTATATTATTAACTTGTTTACACGTGTTATAGTTGCATACATAAATTAAACACACAACGGAATACAATCTGGATTAATGTGAGACACTGCTAAGCGTTTATTACAAATCACCAGGCAATTTATAGGGCACTTCTCACCGACGGAGGACAGAAAGATGGCGGCCTCCTTGCGGATGGGTCGTCAAGGGATTCTAATCGGGTTAAGATTAATTAAAGTTAAAAAATGCTCATGGACACCACAACCAGGCAATGTACTTCTGAGGCACTTTTTCCAATCTGCATCTTTTCTTGGTGAGTATTGCCATAGTGTAAATCGCCCTCGCGTGCCAGCTGTCAAAACTGCTGCTAACGATAACTAAGGTTAGCTAACTAATGCGTTACTGTTAGCCATATTTTAACTGGACATTGCAATCTAGCAGTCAGCAAGCTTCGCATCTGAGTTGTTGCTACAGCTCTCGATTGACATATTGGAACGCGGACACCACTGCAGTCAGCTAGCTGTCTATGTTTACTCTAATTGTGGTACTGTGAGCAAGCTTGTTATGCATTCCACCTTAACGAGTACGCACAGCTGGGAAGCTATAGTATTTGTAACAGAAACGTGCGCTGCCCGACACACCCATCTAGTAGAGATCACAAAGCCATTGTGATCAGCTTGCTAACATTGTTTTACTAGCTAGCTATCCATAAAGAATACTGATTGACAGATCTAACGTTGAAAGCCCAGTGCCCTTCATAGTTCAGGTTTACTTTACAACCAGGAACGGGTTTAGCTAGGCAGCTGGCTAGCAAGTTAAGCTACCCACTAAATTCCACGAAACCGAATAATTTCTCTCTCTCCGGAACTCAGATTTATGTGCATCCAGTAGCTTGTTTGGGGTCTGAAAACAATGACTAACAGAATAGCACAATGACCAATAACGTCTCCGTTTGGATAACCTTAGCCACGCCGAGAAGGGTAGCTGTTCTGTATTGTAAACGGACCGACAGATTCTAAGAAAAACAAGGACCATGATGCCACTGGTGCCAAAGTCCCATTTAGTTGATTGCATTTATTAATTTCCATTTATAATCTTCCTATCTGGCTAACCTGATATTAACGCACTGCATGTATGTAATTGAACTAAATATTTAAATTATGTCCCATTAGATTAGGTTTGCATTGTAGAAAACAGGGTGGCGGCTACATTGCCAGTACTATACTTTGTGTGTTTTGAGAAAAGGCAATGTAAACCCCCACATTGCGATCAGCCCAGCATAATGTGAGTGTTTCCCTGCCGTTCTGCATTACCATACACACAGATTCAGAAGTACCCAGAATGAACCCCCTGACAAGAAAACAATAATAAAACTCAGCAGCAGGGGGCAGTAATGGACAAAGCACATAAGACACAGAGCAACTGCTTTCCTTTCTGTGAGCTATGGAAGAGCCCCCGTGCTCAGATTCCATTTTTCGCGACCATGATAAAAACGTGCAATCCTCTGTCAAAATAAAGGTCTGTATATTAACAGTGAGCAAACCCACTCTATTAATGCCAGCTACCTCACTGAATGGTAGGACTGGTTGCATTGTTACACTTGCACCGTATGGCTGTACGATTTTAATAAGTTGATTTTGAGATGGCACTATTTTAAACGGCCTTAAGTGAAAGGTGAGTCGGAGAATTTTGGCCCAGGGGACTCTCTGAGCATGCAATGCAAACTGCTGGGACTATCAGCTAACTGGTGTTACAAAAAGAGGCAGATAGATCCAAGCTGCATCCCCTTCAGCATGTGACATTCTCAGTCCCGATTAAAAACAATGTAATGATTTTAAAAATAAATGAATAAATAAATAAAAATTTAAAAAAGATGCTGCCTGAATCTGGAGTTTTTGGGCTTTTGAACATAGAGCTTTTGTCGGGATCTGTAAACCTCTGGGTTTCTATGACTGTAGTTGGCACGACTGTAGAATGTCACAGACCATAATTTACTTACAAAGTAATTATTTGGCTGTACGTGTGTGTTTGCTTCTGACTGACTGTAAACCAAACACAAATGAGGAAGCTAACGATGCATCTTTAATGCAATTAAGACACACACAGAGGAGGTTTGGGCTTGAAGATCAGCCGTTGGCGTATTGTTAAGCAGTCATTGCTCAGCCGCACCCACCCATGGTCTTCCCTGCCTCGTCAGATTAGGCGAGAGGGGCTCGAGAAGGGGTGAAAGTCACTGGAGTGTAACGACATGCTTATCATCACACGCGCCTCCGCACACAAACCGCGCGTGCATCGCCTGGCAGTGCCGGACGCAGGCCTGTTTTCAATCAACACTGTTCGCATTACAAACAAGCGCACGTTGTTCACAAACAGCGTGGAAGAGATCGTTTTGGCCAATATCGAACACGCCAAGTGGTGTCGGTAAACGGCAAAACCAACACTTTAATTTAATTGTGCGTCAGAGTTAAAGACATGTTGACTGGCTACGCAGGGAAACTTTGGCTCTAGTTTCTTTACTTACGTTTGGTTAAATATGTCCCACGGCACATGCGATCTTTCAGCGTCTCAGACGATTTCAGTCGCGGCTATTTTTACATCAAGTTGTCCAGAGATAGATGAAGTTCAGTTAGCGAGTCCTCCATCCTTCTGAATTCTTCCAGATGGCATCGGTAGGATGTTATCGCACCACGGGTGGCTCTGAACCGGCCCTAGGCGCAAACGGCAGGTCGTAACCTCAGTCCCTGGCTCGCATTTTTGCGTGACGCCCACCTTCCCTGTGCGCGCGTCCGCTTTGATCTCGTGACTGTTGTCAGCGGGAACTGCAGTTTTACGCTTTCCCCCAAACGGATTGTCTGTCTTTAAAATTATGTTAAGTACTCCTGTTGAACATGTTACCTATTTGTATATATACACATTTATAAAAAGAAAAAAATATAGGCCTATAGGTAAGGTTTAAATACTAATTTCGACACTTGCAAACCGTATCTTTGTATACTGCCGTCTACATAAACTGCAGGTCGTCATCCATAAACACAAAAAATAACACTGCATTAAGTTTGTATTTGAAAATTAAGTGAGCTCATTAAACATTTTTGGAAATTATTTTGTGTACCTGTATTTTTTAAATGATTACATACCAAATCAAATCAAGTTTATTTTAAAGTGCATTTCACAGAAGTCTCAACACGCACACAGAAAATAAAAGTAAAATAATACAGTGACATAAGAACATTAGAGAAATTTAAATCATATACAAGTAGATGATAATAAAACAGCAGTAAGATAACTTTCGTAGTGTAAATAAATGTAAATAATGGAATATTTTATTTATGTGTGTGTGCTCACATGCATGTGAAAGGTTAAAGAACACATGGTAAATTAAGTGCACGCACATATATTTTTATTTTTCTCCTGTCTGTCCACCAGGGGCGCCCCCTCTGAAGGTGCAGATGCCTGCACTCTCCCCCACCATGGAGGAGGGCAGCATTGTCAAATGGCTGAAGAAAGAAGGTAAGAGAGACCCCTCCCTGCCCCGCCTGGCTCTAGGGCTGCAGGACAAGGTGCCCATGGGGTGTCCATGGGGTGTCTGGCTGCTCACTAAAACACCAACACAGATTACGCATTACATCATTATGGTTTTTAAAAAATAAACTGCTTGGTTTTTCTTTTTGTCCCCAATTTAGAATTCTCAGCCGTAACCATATGCCACGCCAAACCAGAGCTGTAAAGCCTCGACATGCATTTCTTCCACCCATGCACTCTGCCAGCTGCCAGCTGATTTCACTAATAATTACTTCTACCTCCTGGCTGAAGAATTGTGCTTCCCCAGTACAGCCCTAGCAGCAGGGTGTGTTGCTGGAGTCAGGACTCAGGATTGCATCACCATAGTAAAGCAGGGGCTCACTTATCTCCCCTCCTTGTGTCTCTTCCTCGTGTCCTTTCCTCGCTCCTTAGCTCCACCCAACAAAGGACGCAAGGAAGAGATACAAGGACGTGAGGAGACTGATCGGTATGAGGGTCTAAAAGTGTAGCCATCTGGAATGGAGCCCAGTGATTTATACTCCCTGTCCAAATACGCAAAGGTGTCTCAGGTCCTCGCGAAGCTCCCAGAGTGGTCCTCTCAGATCTTTATGGGTGTTCTAAGAGGCCATCGGCAGATGAGGACAGGAGGTATCCATATGACTGTTTTGGTCACAAGGGGATTCTCAGAGACCTGTTTGTGGTACAGAGTGGATCTCTCAGATCTGTTTGTGGTACAGAGTGGATCTCTCAGATCTGTTTGTGGTACAGAGGGGATCTCTCAGATCTGTTTGTGGTACACAGTGGATCTCTCAGAGACCTGTTTGTGGTACAGAGTGGATCTCTCAGATCTGTTTGTGGTACAGAGTGGACGTCTCAGAGATCTGTTTGTGGTACATAGTGGATCTCTCAGAGATCTGTTTGTGGTACAGAGTGGATCTCTCATAGATCTGTTTGTGGTCACAGAGTGGATCTCTCAGAGATCTGTTTGTGGTACAGAGTGGATCTCTCAGAGATCTGTTTGTGGTACAGAGTGGATCTCTCATAGATCTGTTTGTGGTCACAGAGTGGATCTCTCAGTAAAAAAGAAAGCTCACTCGTGCTCACTCTGTTCTCTGCGTTTATTTTCACCGTTCTGGCCCATGACCTTTGACCTTTGTTCTGCTGTTTTCGTAAAAGAAACAGAGCTTTCCTGTCATTGGAAGTGGAGTGTGTCACTAAGGGACCAGAGTAATGCCAGTCTGAATCCCAAGCTTGATGCTTTTGTACATTAGAGGAAGCAAAATGACCCTTTTTCCCATACTGTACGTATCTAATGTAAAACAGAAACCATGTAACTGAGCCTGAATACGGCAAGTAAATACCTGTGTAAGGTTTTATTAAATATTCTTTAAAATCACTGTGTAAATCAATATAAGTACTTAAAATAAGAATGATGAACACGGTTCATTCGCGGTTCGTAATGAGTCATATTCTGATGCGTTTGATTGGTCGGCATGTCTTCCTGCATTAAGATCTAAAAAGAGGGCGGCTGATGATTGGCCGTGCGGAAACGATCAGTCAGCTGCTGTCGGAGGTCGTCAATTATTGACCCCCGTAAGACGATGACATCGCTTCTATCTTTAGCGCACATCGTCCCCGGATAATGAAATCACCTTTGGGCCTTGAGCAGCTCATTATCCCCACAAACGCCCGGCCTATTAATTTAACAGCAGCACTGAGCTGTGATTCATTAGGCTAGAAATGGGCCCGTTCCATTCTCCAGAGCCCTGCTGATGTGTGTTTGGCTCTCCTGAAGACGATGGTGTTGGGTGTCTTTACCGTGGGTTCAGATGATGGTGTTGGGTGTCTTTACCATGGGTTCAGGGTAAGCTGGGGGCTGGGGGCTGGGGGCTGGGGGGTTGGGGGGCTGGGGGCTGGGGGCTGGGGGCTGGGGGCTGGGGGGGGTGGGGGTCGTTGGCATGCGTGGGCTCGTGTCGACGGTCTCTTGTGTGAGCGCATCAATTTGCCGCGTTTGATTTACGGCTCTGCCCGACAGCTCCCACACTTCAGCACCGGGCACTGGAGCCCAGTGAGGAGTGGGGTTTAAATGTGACACTGATTACAAGGATGCTGTGCGTGTGTGTGTGTGTGTGTGGTGCGTGGTGTTTGTGTGTGTGTGTGTGTGTGTTTGTGTGTGTGCGTGTGCGTGTGTATGTGTATGTGTGTGTGTGTGTGTTTGTGCGTGTGTGTTTGTGCTCGTGCTCATGCACATCAGCTCGTGCGAGAGTGTTTATTCATGCGCATGAGCTTGTGTGTGTGGGTGTGTGTGTATTCATGCACATTAAATTGTGTGTGTGTTGTGAGAGTGAGAGCTTGTGTGCCTGTTAGAATGCAGCAATATGAGAAACGGAAATGGTCCAGTATGTAATGGGTTGAAGGTCGGGGGGGGGGGGGGGTAGGATGGGCTCCTGTTTAAACTTTAATACCCAACCCAGCGCCTGACCTCTGGGGTTATCCGTTATAAACACACAGAGGTCAGATCTTCCGTGGCCTTGAGGTCAGATCAGAGCGCACAGCTCCTGCTTCTGGAGGGGGGGATACAGGAAACTGTCCTGAGTTCCCCTGTGAGGGGGGGTAAGGTTTCAGCTCCGACAGCTAGTCAGGGACAGCAGGGGCTTCTGGGAGAGTGAAGGGGCTCCTGCTTGTGCTCTGTGCTGTATGCTCCTCTTCCTGTGCGCTCCTTTCCCTCCTCTTCCTCCGTGTGGGGATGAAGAGCAGTGGCGTGGCCTGGCGTGTTTTATGAAGGCGAGAGATCATTCCGTTCATCTGATTTACCCTCTTCCACTCAGTCAGATCTTTGTGGATTTGATTTTTGACCTTGCTCCCTCCCCTCTCCCCCAGCCCCCAGTGGCCCCCACCCTAGGGAAATATGTGGAAAAGCCAATAAGCATTAATATTTCATTCCCTGGTATCACCCGTCAAATAATCTGGCTCTTAATCTTAGTGGCGATGGTGTTGTGGTCAGAGGCCCCCGCTTGGCGAATCGATGCGGGGGGGGGGGGGCTGTCCGTTTCTCCTGGTTGCCATGGGTGAGTCGTGACTAGTCTGCCGATGTTGACGCTCCTCCAGCTCTTTGGTGAGTCATGTGGTCACATCATCTTTCATTAAGGACGATATTCCCCTGCCGCTGTGGGCAAAATTAATTTCACATTGTTTACCGTGTGTAGGGACGACCAAAAGCCTCGCAAAGTGACGAATGAATGAATAAACGGAGAAATAAATAAGAGAGCTAATACATATGAATAAGTGTTGTTCAGCAGTAAATAAAGAGTACCTGCTGCAAACGTGTTTTATGTTGCAGCCATTTATTGCGCCAGAGGCAGTGCATTTAATGCAATGTTTACGCTGTAAATTTAGTTAAAATATCATGCATAAAAAAGGTGCCTAATCACAGTCAACTGAACCTCTTTATTCACCATTTATGGTTAATTCAACACTTTTACCAGCCAAAATCACAGCTGTACACTGTTTAAAGCATAGCTGTATACTGTGCTTAATGCAAAGCTGTTGACTTTGTAGCTCCCTCTTTAATCATAATCAAGTTTGAATGCTTTGTTATACAAATAAAATGAGTTTATATGTGTGCGTAAGCTGACTTCTGTGCTCATCTTCTGTGAATGTGGGAGCGTGCGTTTGTGCTGGAATGTAATACAGGGAGGCATCAGCCAGTACGGTTATTAAAGTTACTGACATTGGCCCCAGTATTTCCGTACACCAGATAATTATATATTTTTCTTTTCTTTTTTCCACACCTATTGTCCTTTCTTGTTTATTTGCTGAGCGTTTTCATTTCTTGGTTTTCCAGTATGAATTTCTATTCTTGTCGTATTTTCCAATCATCGGTGCAAATCGGTTATTTATTGCCATGTTTACTTCTTAATGCATCTGTATTTTTTCAGGATGCAATGGTTCTTGTAAAAAAATTAGGGTTAGGGTTAGCAAAATGGCACGTTTCAAGCACGTGAGAAAAAAACAGCGCTGACATCGTTTAAGTCTGCTGTTTGGAGCAAAACCACAACACGAGAACCATCGACCAAACCAAACTAGTATTCTTAACCATTGCACCCATAATATGTTTCTTATTCATGCATCTTAATTCATAATACATTTTGGCAGATATTCATAAATGTAAGGTTATTATTTAAATGAGTTTGTGCTTACCCCAGAAGCAGCTTCCAGTCTGGATGCAGTTCTCCAGTGATCCAGAAGGGGGAGATGCAGATTGCAACATGGAGCACTGACAAAACTAGAAACATTTCACATATCGAGAGAAAATTCGTGTTTTCCTTTATTTATTTGAAGAAGTCCTCACCAGAATACGTGTCTGTGTTAATTATGCAGGTGAGGTCATTTGTGACTGACCTTCAGTGGCAGTTTGAAGCCTCAGAATTGAGCTGAATGAAAGAAAGCATCATTGAGAGCCTCATCATTTGGGGATGGCGAGGGGGGGGGGCGGAGTCAGGGTTACAGTTAGGGCTAGGGTTAACACAATATCACCTTTTAAATTTTATGTTTTACACACTTGGTACTAGGGAGAGAAGTGGGGGGGCACTTTTTAATGGGGGCGACAGCTCAGGAGGTAAGGGTGGTTGTCTGGCAGTCGGAGGGTTGCTGGTTCGAATGAATTCGAATGGAATGAATGGCATCAATTGTAAAGCGCTTTGGATAAAAGCGCTATATAAATGCAGTCCATTTTAATAATATGTAAATATATTCTGAGGAAGAATGAACAGTCCTACTTGCTGGGGAACCCTACGTTGCATTTTTCAACACCCCCCCCCCCCCCCATTCTAATGTCTGCGTCTCAGACTCTTTCCAGTGTTTTATTACCCCCCCCCATTTGGACTGTAAACGTGTGTGGCGCCCCCTGCAGGTGAGCCGGTGGCTGTTGGTGACGCGCTGTGTGAAATCGAGACCGACAAGGCTGTGGTCACCATGGAGTCCAGCGAGGACGGCGTCCTGGCCAAGATCTTGGTGAGTTGAGCGTTGCCGGCGTGGTCCTGGTGTTTCTTTCCACTGATTTCATTTCACAGCCCCCCGCCCCTCCCCTGCCCCCCCCCCCGCAGCCTCCTCAGGTGAATTCACCTGCTCCATTACCCATCGTCTTCTCTGTACTTAAATTGTGTTTTTTTGAAAAGCAGCTCTTGTGCATGAGAGACATGGCGTACTGAAGCAGCGTTGGGGCCGGAGGGGGGGCGCTGGAGGGGGGGGGGCAGGACTGTTGGGTCGGGTGAAGGCAGAAAGGGTGAGCTGGACAGAGTGAGAGAGGAGAGAGAGGAGAGCTCTGTGCTTTCCGTACGAACGCCCTCCCACCTCACTGCCTCGTCTTCCTCACGCTCTGATTATGCGTCGGGGGGAGGGGGCACTCCATCTTTAATTGGCCCTGCTCGTTAAGGAGCTCCAGGCCACCGCTGACGAGCCTGTTTAGCCCGGCTCTTTCTTTCATGTTTTTAAGCCTGAATGGCTCATATTTATTATTTAATACGGCGCTGAAAACAGATCATGCACTTTACGTCCCTAATGGAACAGGAGAGCGCCGCTCCGCGCTGCGGAATGAGCTGCGCAGACTCCAGATCAAAGAGCCTGTGTGCCTGTGTGTGTGTGTGTGAGCGTGTGTGTGTGTGCGTGTCTGTAGGGTGTGTGTGTGTGTGTGTGTGTGTGTGTGTGTGTGTGTGTGTGTGCTGTGTGAGCGTGTGTGTGTGTGTGTGTGTGTTGTGTGAGCGTGTGTGTGTGTGTGGAGCGTGTGTGTGAGCGTGTGTGTGAGGTGTGTGTGTGTGTGTGTGAGAGTGTGACTGGTGGTGTGTGTGTGTGAGTGTGTGAGCGTGTGAGTGTGTGTGTCTGTGTGTGTGTGTACGTGTGTGTGTGTGAGCGTGTGGTGTGTGTGTGAGCGTGTGGTGTGTGTGTGTGTGTGTGTGAGAGTGTGTGTGTGTGTGAGCGTGTGAGAGAGTGTGTGTGTGTGAGTGTGTGAGAGTGTGAGTGTGTGTGTGTGTGTGTGTGTGTGGAGTGTGTGTGTGGGTGTGTGTGTCTGTGTGTGTGTGTGTGTGTGTGAGCGTTGTGTGTGTGTGTGTGTGTGTGGTGTGTGTGTGCTGTGTGGTGTGTGTGTTGTGTGTGGCGTGTGTGTTGTGTGTGTGTTGTGTGTGTGTGTAGTGTGTGTGTGTGTGTGTGTGAGCGTTGTGGGTGTGTTGTGTGTGTGAGGTGTGGTGTGTGTGTGTATTGTGTGTGTGTATGTGTGTGTACGTGTGTTGTGTGTGTGTGTTGTGTGTGAGCGTGTGTTGTCTGTGTGTGTAGTGTGTGTGTGTGTGTGTGTTGTGTGTGTGGGTGTGTGTGTGTGTGGTGTGCGTGCGGTGTGTGTGTGTTTGTGCATGGTGTGTGTCGTGTGTGTGTGTGTGTGTGTGTGTGTGTGTGAGCGTGTCTGTGTGTGAGCGTGTCTGTGTGTGAGCGTGTGGTGTGTGTATGTGTGTGAGCGTGTGTCTGTGTCTGTGTGTGTGTGTGTGTGTGTGTGTGTGTGTGTGTGTGTGTGTGTGTGTGTGTGTACGTGTGTGTATCTGTCTGTCTGTGTCTGTGTGCATGTGTGTGCGTGTGAGAGAGATAGTGAATTTATTTGATTCTTGCAGAGTTGTTCTGAAAGAGTTCCTCGGACAGGAGCGCACACCTCAGCGACGGGCATAGAGAAGTGTCTCTCAGCGCTGACGTGATGTCAGAGAAAGCACAATGACTCATTCAGTCAGGAAATGATGAGAAAAAGAAGAACTGAAAAAAGTAATAAATGAAAGAACATTACATTTCAACCCAACCCCTTTAAATGCAACGATAAAGCTCAGCTGCAGAGAGATGGGCGGTGCAGGAAAGAAGAGCGCAAGGACAGCCAGTCGACCAGCAGGGGGTGCTAGAGAGCAACGAAACACGGACTCCTAACCAACTGAACCTACCGGGCCGTCAGCATGGACAGGGGGGGTTCAGCCGTCCCTAAAGCAAATCAGACCCCCAGTAGCCACTGAGCACATTTAACCCTTTAAGGTGTGAGATCACAAGTATGTGATTAGAATGTTCTTGACTGATGTAACGATCACTACTGCTGACTGACAGCAGTGGTGTTCTAGAACACCCACATTCTGAAAATCCTGCTGGTGAAAGGGTTAAGGAGGGCGGAGCTCTGGGTCTGTGGGTCTGTCGCCGTCGCAGTGACCCCGGCACGGAGCCCACAGGAGCTGAGACGTGTGTGCGCGTGTGTGTGTGTGTGTGTGTGTGTGTGTGCGAGTGAGAGTGTGACAGTGAGATGTGTGTCAGTGTGTGTGTACGTGTGTGTGTGCGTGTATGTGTGTGTGTGTCTGTTTGAGTGTGTGTGTGTGCGCGTGTGTGAGTGTACGTGTGTGTGCGCGTGTATGTGTGTGTGTGTGTGTGCGTGTATGTGTGTGTGTGTGTGTGCGTGCGTGTGCGTGTGTCTGTTTGAGTGTGTGAGTGTGCGTGTGTGTGTGTGTGTGTGCGAGTGAGAGTGTAACAGTGAGTATGAGTGTGTGTGAGTGTACGTGTGTGTGTGAGTGTATGTGTGTGTGTGTGTGTGTGTGTGTGTGTGTGTGAGAGTGAGAGTGTGACAGTGAGTATGAGTGTGTGTGAGTGTGTGTGTGCGCGTGTGTGAGTGTACGTGTGTGTGTGCGTGTATGTGTGTGTGTGTGTGTGCGTGCGTGCGTGTGTGAGTGTACGTGTGTGTGTGTGTGTGTGTGAGAGACGGGAGGCAGAAACACAGACCCCGTTGGGTAGAGGCTCCATGGCGCTGTGTGAGTGTGTAGCTCCTCCCCTCCCTGCTCCGTGCTGGAGCACCTCTCTTTGTTCCTGTTCCGCACCTGATGCCCCCCCCCCCCATCTATCTGGCACACAGTGGGCGGAGTCGGTAATTAGGTGTGTAGCGCGAATATCAGAATGTTCATCCAGCACCCCCGCCCCCCCCCCGTTTTGCAGCTCTTCAAAGCATGGTAGTGGGGGGGGCAGGGGCAGGGGGGGTCACAGATCAGGTATTACTGTGGATTTAAAGCTTGACATGGCCTCGTATTCACAGCTGCTTCCAGGGGGAAAAAACAAAAACATGCCCAGCCCGGTTATCACACGGTCACATGACCTCCCTGTGCGTTGGGGGGGTGGATTACATGGTGTGGAATGAGCATCAGCCCTGCCCCCCCTCCCCCCCACACACTCTCCCTGCATCAGCCTCCACTGCAGCAGGGGTAGGGAGGCTGTTTCCATGGAAACAGATGTGGGTGGAGTTGGGGGTGGGGGACACAGCGCAGAAAGGAAGGCAGCCCCCCCCCTTTTATTACTGAGACCCGGGCCGTTCCTCCGCTGCGTTGGGGAGGCAAGGAGCCTGCGCTCAATATGGGGCTGCCACGGCAACCTGCTGATAAACCGCTACTGCGCCGTTACCGTGGCGTTACTGCGCCGTTACCGTGGCGTTACCATGGCGTTACCACGCCGTTACCATGGCGTTACTGCGCCGTTACCGTGGCGTTACATGGCGTTACCACGCCGTTACCGTGGCGATACCGTGGCTTACTGCGGCGTTACCGTGGCGTTACTGCGGGGTTACCGTGGCATTACCATGGCGTTACCACGCCGTTACCGTGGTGTTACCGCGGCATTACCACGCCGTTACCGTGCCGTTACTGCGCTGTTACCGTGGCGTTACTGCACTGTTACCGTGACGTTACCGTTGCATTACTGCGCCGTTACTGCGCCATTACCGTGGCGTTACCGTGGCATTACTGCGGCGTTACCGCGGCTGACGCTCCTGTGATAATCCCGGACAGATCTAGTGACCACTTAGCGCGAGTTCTGCGCTCTGGAATGGAAACCAGGATGCACCAGATTACCCACCCCCCAACCCCCACCCCCCACCCCCCACCCTCCCCTGTTAATCTGAAAAGCCGAGCTCACCCAAAAGCCAGCGCAAAAATGGCGGCACACCGAAATGTTGGAGAGAGATGGATGGATAGAAAATTTTAGATTTTAAAGAACTGAAGTTAATTTGTTTTTAAACGAGAGCTTGAGACCCTCATTAATGAAGGTACCTGCCTGGGCTCCATTACCTGAACCTCCTCTCAGGAGCGTGGAATACTGGGACCTCAGACTCTCTGCAGTTGTGCTTCCTGGCATGGCTAACTAAACGCTTTCCCTGGATATGCACCCCCCCCCTCACATCCCAGTGGGGGGGAAGCAAGTGGGTACCCACCAGACCGAACTGCCCCCCCCCCCACTGCTGCCGGATAATTGGGCCAGGAATAACAGGCAGAGTGGGGGGTGGGGGAGGCAGGTCTTTCACCGCAGCTGAGGCTCCCTAATGCAGCCTATAAAAAGCCTGCAGTCTGCGCATCGTGTCCTGGTGCAGCTGGATACTGACCCAAGTAACCCGGTTACCCCCCCCCCCCCCACACACTGACTCTGCTCACAGAGACCCCCCCCCCCCCAGGAGTCTGCACTGCTAACGGCCACAGCAGGAGAAATGTGTGTTCCCAACACATGCTGCACGTCAACTGGCATCGTGCACACACACCAGGCGGCCGGCACAGACAGGAGCAGATCTCTTTAGACACTGAAAGGCCCCTGCTGGCTGAACCACAGCGGATTGGAGAGGGTCCCTGTCCCTCTGCTGTCTCTCTGCTGTCTCTCTGCTGTCTCTTCGCTGTCTCTGCTGTCTCTCCGCTGTCTCTCTGCTGTCTCTCCGCTGTCTCACTGCTGTCTCTCTGCTGTCTCTCCGCTGTCTCTCTGCTGTCTCTCCGCTGTCTCTCCGCTGTCTCTCTGCTGTCTCTCTGCTGTCTCTCCGCTGTCTCACTGCTGTCTCCTGCTGTCTCTGCTGTCTCTCGCTGTCTCTCCGCTGTCTCACTGCTGTCTCTCTGCTGTCTCTCCGCTGTCTCTCCGCTGTCTCTCTGCTGTCTCTCTGCTGTCTCACTGCTGTCTCCTGCTGTCTCCTGCTGTCTCTCCACTGTCTCTCCGCTGTCTCTCTGCTGTCTCTCCACTGTCTCACGCTGTCTCTCTGCTGTCCTCTCGCTGTCTCCTGTCTCTCGCTGTCCCTCTGCTGTCTCCTCCCCTGTCTCCTGCTGTCTCTCTGCTGTCTCCCTGTCCTCCGCTGTCTCTCCTGCTGTCTCTCTGCTGTTCTCCATGTCCTTCCGCTGTCTCACTGCGTCTCTGCCTTCTCCACTGTCTCTGCGTCTCTCGCTTCTCACGCTCGCAGGTCTCAGCGTCTCATCACGCAGTCTCAGCAGATCTCAGCCTATCACACCAGTCTCAGCAGAGTCTCCAGCTATCACACAGTCTCAGCAGCGTCTCAGCCTAGTCCACAGTCTCAGCAGAGCTCACAGTCACAGCACCGCAGAGTCTCAGCCTATCACACAGTCTCAGCAGAGTCTCAGCCTATCACACAGTCTCAGCAGAGTCTCAGCCTATCACACAGAGTCTCAGCCTATCACAGAGTCTCAGCAGAGTCTCAGCCTATCACACAGTCTCAGCAGAGTCTCAGCCTATCACACAGTCTCAGCAGAGTCTCAGCCTATCACACAGTCTCAGCAGAGTCTCAGCCTATCACACACAGTCTCAGCAGAGTCTCAGCCTATCACACAGTCTCAGCAGAGTCTCAGCCTATCACACACAGTCTCAGCAGAGTCTCAGCCTATCACACACAGTCTCAGCAGAGTCTCAGCCTATCACACAGTCTCAGCAGAGTCTCAGCCTATCACACACAGTCTCAGCAGAGTCTCAGCCTATCACACAGAGGAAGCAGAGTGGTTATTGTAGCGGCGCGGTGGGGGCTGTCTGTACTCTGGCGGCTTGGCGTGCTGCAGCCGTGGTAACGGCAGGTGCGCTCCACTTGTGACTGGGGCACGGACCCGTGGAGCTGTGCTTCTGTCTCGTTACCCCGTTTCAAAGCCCCCCCCCCAGCGTCACACGCTGTCCCCCGTCCCCATCTGCAGCTTATTATGATTTTACCTTCTGTTTTACCCCCCCCATCGCCCCCCCCCCCCAGGCCCGTGCTTTCGCGGTTCAGATGATCCTGTTACACAGTTCGATGGAGGCCAGGGTTAGAGAGGGAGGCGGAGCCTGCACGCCCGGACCCTGCCGATCGGTCACAGATGGGACCCTCAGCCAAACCTAAATTTACGCTCAGGGCTTTCCCAGATCAGGGCTTTCCCAAACCAGCGGCTGCATTATTCACCCACTTATGATTTTGCTCTTTAATTTATTTTTCCGTGAGTTTGAATCTTTTTCGGAAGGGACCCTGAGGAGAGGGTAACACTCTCAGACTTCACATCCAGACTTTATTAGATCCAAACAGGGGAAGACCGAGGAACCAAAGCCTAACTTACGGCAGCTTACTGGGTCCAACTGGACAGCATGTATGGTGTGTGTGTGTGCATAATGTGTGTATGTGTGCATGTTTGTGTGCATGTGTGTGCTTGTGTGTGTGTGTATATGTGTATGTGTGTTGTGTGTGTGTGTGTCTGTGTGTGTCTGTGTGTGTGAGCGCACGTGTGTGCATATGTATGTGTGAGTCTGTGTGTGCATGCATGTGTGTGTGTGTTTATATGTGTGTGTGTGCGCACATGCATGTAGAGATTGTTTCTTCCCTCACACCCCTCTGCGCACACACACGAAGAGCCTGCCCCCCCCCCACTCCACTCGATGGGGTGGTGCAGTATATTTTTAGCTTTAATCACGGGGGGGGGTTGTGACCCTTTAGGAGTTCCCTGGTGTGCCCCCAGAGGAGGGGTCAGTTCAATCTATCTGACCTGATGTGGAAGGCTGTGGCATAGAGCACCGAGCGGTGTCTTATTCCCTGATGGGGAGAACGAGGTTCCCCTCCCCCCTCCTAATAAGGATCTGCAGTGAGAGGCATGGGGGGAAGGGGGGGGGTGTTTATGTCTCTCTTATGAAATTCAGTGGAGTTTTCCCGTGTCTCTTTCTGCCCCCCAGGTCCACATTTTTTAAAAGTGAAGAATTTTTCAGACCCCCCTCCCCACACCCCCACCCAATTAACAGCTGCAGGCTTTTTTTTTTAGGAGGGAGCAAGTGCACCATCAGCTAGTGGGTCGGCTGGGGGGAGCACGCAGAGCGAGAACACGAGATTACCCCGGGGGCTGCCCGGGGGGTGCAGTGGAGCCTGCCAGCCAGCAGGTGGCAGCATCGAGCGCGGGAGAAAGGCCTGCGGCTGAGAAGCCTTTCATTCGGCCGCTGGGGAGAGGAGAAGGGGAGGGACTGTAGTACCCTGTCAGATGACTGAATGATACAGCAGCAGCTTCCTGAGAAAGCACAATTAAACCGGCCCTCCCCCTGTAACTGCTGTTTACCGAGAGTCTAATAGCTGGTTTGGAAGATTTTGCTGTCTTACCAGACAGCAGCACTATGGATGTGTGTCCTGCGGTAGTTAAGAGCAGTGTGCAGTATGCAGTGTGCTCTGATTGTAGTGTGCAGTGGCTAACCTGGCTGTGCACCTGTGTTATGTGTGTGTGGCTAACCTGGCTGTGCACCTGTGTTGTGTGTGTGTGGCTAACCTGGCTGTGCACCTGTGTTATGTGAGTGTGACTAAACCTGACTGTGCACCTGTGTTATGTGTGTGTGTGGCTAACCTGGCTGTGCACCTGTGTTGTGTGTGTGTGGCTAATCTGGCTGTGCACCTGTGTTATGTGAGTGTGGCTATCCAGGCTGTGCACCTGTGTTATGTGAGTGTGACTAACCTGGCTGTGCACCTGTGTTATGTGAGTGTGGCTATCCAGGCTGTGCACCTGTGTTATGTGTGTGTGACTAACCTGGCTGTGCACCTGTGCTATGTGTGTGTGACTAACCTGGCTGTGCACCTGTGTTATGTGTGTGTGTGGCTAACCTGACTGTGCACCTGTTATGTGTGTGTGTGTGTGTGTGTGTGACTAACCTGACTGTGCACCTGTGTTATGTGAGTGTGGCTAACCTGGCTGTGCACCTGTGTTATGTGAGTGTGGCTATCCAGGCTGTGTACATACATACATACACCATTAAATATCAAGTAACCAGCAGGTCCCTTTCATCCTCTCTTTTTCATCCCTCGTTCCACATGAAGGTGTAGAAGAGGTGTATTTTTGATGCGTGCCATCTGTGCCGCGTCTGTAGCTGTCGCCATGGCGAAGCGCGTCTCTCTCCCCAATTAGATCATTAAGCGCTAACCGCGCGCCGACGGGCTGGAGGAACGGCCCTCCCCCCGCCCGGCCCTCCCTCCGCCTGGCCCTCCCCCCGCCCGGCCCGGCCCGTTAATTAGCCCACTGCCATCATCAGGGGATTAATCCGCCTGGAACACCATCGCACATACAGTTACACACGCGCGTGTCACAGGAACACCATCACACAGACATTTACACACACGTGTGTCACAGGAACACCGGCTGTATCGCACACACAGTTACACACGCGTGTGTCACAGGAACACGGCTGTATCACACACAGTTACACACGCGTGTGTACAGGAAACCGGCTGTATCACACACCTTTACACACGCGTGTGTCACAGGAAACCATCACACCACATTTACACACGCGTGTGTCACAGGAACAGCAGCTGTATCACACACATTTACCACGCGTGTGTCACAGGAACAGCAGCTGTATACCACACAGTTACACACGCGTGTGTCACAGGAACACCGGCTGTATCACACACACAGTTACACACGCGTGTGTCACAGGAACACCGGCTGTATCACACACACATTTACACACGCGTGTGTCACAGGAACACCATCACACACACATTTACACACGCGTGTGTCACAGGAACACCGGCTGCATCACACACACATTTACACACGCGTGTGTCACAGGAACACCGGCTGTATCACACACACATTTACACACGCGTGTGTCACAGGAACACCATCACACACACATTTACACACGCGTGTGTCACAGGAACAGCAGCTGTATCACACACACATTTACACACGCGTGTGTCACAGGAACAGCAGCTGTATCACACACACAGTTACACACGCGTGTGTCACAGGAACACCGGCTGTATCACACACACAGTTACACACGCGTGTGTCACAGGAACACCATCACACACACATTTACACACGCGTGTGTCACAGGAACACCGGCTGTATCGCACACACAGTTACACACGCGTGTGTCACAGGAACACCATCACACACACATTTACACACGCGTGTGTCACAGGAACACCGGCTGTATCGCACACACAGTTACACACACGCCTGTGTCACAGGAACACCGGCTGTTCCTCCGGCTTCTACACACGCTGGGTGTGTTTTATGAGTGTGTGCAGCGTGGCCATATTGGTCTGATTTCCATGGCAACGGCCTGCTCTGGTCACACACCTGTTCTGGTCCATGACATAATGTTTATGTGTAATAGAATGACCATGGATGTCTGCACTGTTTTCTTTGATTGGATTTATGCAGTAATGATTTTAAGAATGATCAGGTTGCTGTTGGCCCTAATGTAGATTTCTGCGCTTGTGTTCTCACTGTAAGCAGCTCTAGATAGGAGCGTGTGGCAGTGATGTAATGATTACAGGTGTGTATCTGATAAGAGTGTGTGGCAGTGATGTAATGATTACAGGTGTGTATCTGATAAGAGTGTGTGGCAGTGATATAATGATTATAGGTGTGTATCTGACACAGCAGGGGCAGTGCTAATGACTGGATCATGAGCTCATTACTGATCCACATTTTCACCATCACAATAAGATTTTTCTCTCCGAATGTTTCTCTCCCTGCTTCTCTCTCCATCGTTCTCTCCCTGTTTCTCTCTCTCCTTCTCTTTCCCTCTCCCCCCTCCCCGTTCATCGATCAGTGAGTGAGAGAAAAGGGCACCTAATTAAACCTGATTTACTGAGACTGACAGAAGCACATCATTCGTTTTCACTCCAGCACATCGAGCTGCTGCCCCCCCCAGCTCTCTCTCTCTCTCTCTCTCTCTCTCTCTCTCGCTTCCTCTTCATCTTCCTTCCACATTTCTTTAGAAAATAATCTTTTGCAAGAGAGGGGAATGGTGTATCTATAGATTTGCTCTCACTACAGTCATTTTTCACATTTTGATCGCCAAATAGATTTTGGAAAGTGATTTCACATATAAAGGAGAATAATAATGAGTTGTAATAATAATATAATAATATTGTAATTATTATTGTTGTTATTTTATTTTACTTGGAATGCCGTACTATCCAGGCCTGTCTTACTGAAACATCCTTTCTTAATTCAGTGTACTTGGACACACCTGCTGACTGATCTATCTCAGGTGACAGATCTGCTGACTGATCTCTCAGGTGACCGATCTGCTGACTGATCTCTCTCAGGTGACAGACCTGCTGACTGATCTCTCTCAGGTGACAGACCTGCTGACTGATCTCTCTCAGGTGACAGACCTGCTGACTGATCTCTCTCAGGTGACCGACCTGCTGACTGATCTCTCTCAGGTGACCGACCTGATGACTGATCTCTCAGGTGACAGACCTGCTGACTGATCTCTCTCAGGTGACAGACCTGCTGACTGATCTCTCAGGTGACAGACCTGCTGACTGATGTCTCTCAGGTGACAGACCTGCTGACTGATCTCTCAGGTGACAGACCTGCTGACTGATGTCTCTCAGGTGACAGACCTGCTGACTGATCTCTCAGGTGACAGACCTGCTGACTGATGTCTCTCAGGTGACAGACCTGCTGACTGATCTCTCAGGTGACAGACCTGCTGACTGATCTCTCAGGTGACAGACCTGCTGACTGATCTCTCAGGGGACTCAGGGGGCTGCAGAGCAGGGGAGCAGGATTGTGTAAAATGTACGCTGGGTTTTAAAAGTTTAAGACTCTCCCTGTTCTCATGGTTTATCTTTCACTCTATTTTCTCACTCCTTCAGAAAACATTTACCCAAGCACCCCCCCCCCCCCCCATAGGATGACCAGCACATACTCCTGCTTTAGCTCTCATCAGTGGCCTAAATGAACCAGCCTTTGTGAAAATCAGAGGTTTACATTGGCAGCAAGGGCTGGGTTCAGTCAGACCTCAGTGAGCCTCGCCAAGCTTCAGCTTATGTCCTCTTTCAAGTCTACTGGTGAAATCAGCAGTGGAAACTCCTCTTGATCTGTTTCGCGAGGTTGAGAGCAACCTGCATTGTGGTTGCCTGGGGATTTAGCCTAATCGCACTGGAGAAAAAAAAGACTGCTCTTACAGGTCTAAGCGAAAGGGGTGTTCCTTCTGTTTTATCTTTAATCAGCACCTGCGAGTCACTGGGAACATTCTAGAATAACTTGAAGTGTACATCGCGTGACATCAGCCTTAAATAAACAGCAAACAGCTCATTACCTTCATGTGTGAAATATGCATGTAGTCATCGCCGGGGGCAACAAGTGGCTGCTAGGTGTCGAGGAGTTGAAACTAAAGGGGGCGGGGGGCCACAATTTGAAAGCACACTGTACTTTACTGAACTGTTGCATAACATTATGCTGTGTGTATGCGTTTGGGCAGTTTGCACATGCTGCACATGCAGAGGAAACCACTGCCCCCATTTCCATAAGCCTCCTCTCTCTCTCTCTCTCCCTCTCTCTTTCTCTCTCAGATGGAGGAGGGTAGTCGTGGTGTGCGTCTGGGCACACTCATCGCCCTCATGGTGGAAGAGGGCGAGGACTGGAAACGGGTGGAGATCCCGCCCCCCGAGGTGGCTCCGCCCAGCCCCGCTGGCCCCACCCCACAGGCTATAGCTCCGCCCCCTGCCCCGGCCCCCGCCCCAGCCGCTCAGGCCGCCCCCAGCGCAGCCCATCCCGGGGAAGAGTGAGTGACCGTCCCGCACCCCCCCCGCCCGGGACCCCCATCTCACAAAGTGCTGAGCTGCGTCCTGGCAGCGCTGGACGTGTTTACACCCTAAACACCGCCCCGCCACCGGGGGGAGCTCAGCTGCACTTCAAAGCCGCACACATTTGATTTGCAAACAGCGCTGTGCTGAGGCTCAGCGTGCGCTAGTTCTCTAAGGGCCTAAAGAGTGGTCCTCTTTTCTTTTTGGTTTGTTACCATCCTTGTGGAATATTAATGAGACTGAATCAAACAAGCACACCTTGTTTCTAAAGTATTGTTCTTTTGTTCAGGTAAGCCCAGGTCCTGATGTGTAATAGAAGAAAGGTGTCGGATGTTTTTTGAAGAAAGGAAGTTGTAATCGTTGCATTTGAATTACCCACAATGAACCAGGATCAGGGTCGATTCTACTTCAGTGCAGAAAATTAATTGCAAGTAAATTAACTCCCTGAGAACTCACCCGTTGTACATTATTGGAGTAGTTTAAATTGCGCAGTGGATTTGAGCTGATAGCCTGAAGAGAGATGGACTCATCCCCATCCCTGCAGTGCATGGTTGGGTGTTGGGTGTAGGGTGCAGTGTGCACGGTGTAGGGTGCAGGGTGCAGAGCAAGGGTGTAGGGTGAAGGAGGTAGGGTGAAGGAGGTAGGGTGTAGGGTGCAGGGTGTAGGGTGAAGGATGTAGGGTGTATGGTGCAGGGTGAAGGGTGCAGGGCACGGGTGCAGGGTGTAGGGTGCAAGGGGGAGGGTGCGGGGTGTAGGGTGTAGGGCGCGAGTGTAGAGTGTAGGTGCAGGGCGCAGAGCGCGGGTGCAGGGTGTAGGGTGCAGGGCGCAGGTGTAGGGTGAAGGGTGAAGGGCGCGGGTGGAGGATGGAGGGGGCAGGGCGCAGGTGTAGGGTGCAGGGCGCAGGGTGTAGGGTGCAGGGTGCAGGGCGCGGGGCGTAGGGTGCAGGGCGTAGGGTGCAGGGTGCAGGCTGCAGGGTGTAGGCTGCAGGGTGTAGGGTGCAGGGTGTAGGGTGCAGGGCGTGGGGTGTGGGGTGCAGGGCGCGGGGCGTAGGGTGCAGGGCGTGGGGTGCAGGGCGTAGGGTGTAGGGTGCAGGCTGCAGGGTGCAGGGCGTGGGGTGTAGGGTGCGGGGCGTGGGGTGTAGGGTGCGGGGCGCGGGGTGCAGGCTGCAGGGTGTAGGCTGCAGGGCATAGGGTGCAGGGTGCAGGCTGCAGGGTGTAGGCTGCAGGGTGTAGGGTGCAGGGCGCGAGTGTAGGGTGCAGGGTGTAGGGTGCAGGGCGCGGGTGTAGGGTGTAGGGCGCGAGTGTAGGTAGGGGCAGGGTGTAGGGTGCAGGGCACGAGTGTAGGGTGCAGGGTGTAGGGTGCAGGGCGTGAGTGTAGGGTGTAGGGTGCAGGGTGCAGGGTGTAGGGTGCAGGGCATGAGTGTAGGGTGTAGGGTGCAGGGCGTAGGGTGCAGGGCGCAGGGTGTAGGGTGCAGGGCGCGGGTGTAGGGTGCAGGGTGCAGGGTGAGGGTGCAGGGCCGGTGTAGGGTGCAGTGGCAGGGTGCAGGGTGTAGGGTGCAGGGCATGAGTGTAGGGTATAGGGTGCAGGGCGCAGGGCGCAGGGTGTAGGGTGTAGGGTGCAGGGCGGTGCAGGGTGCAGGGTGCGAGTGTAGCGTGCAGGGTGCAGGGTGCAGGGTTCAGTGTGCAGTGTGCAGGGCGTAGGGTGCAGGGCGCAGGGTGCAGGGCGAGTGCGTGCCCGTGTCTGGTGCTGGTTCCTGTACACATTAAGCTGGGAGTTGACCTGCTGGTGTTCCGGGTCGCCGCAGACAGGTGTACGGTTTGCGGGCGGTATAGAATGTGCTCACTGCTGGAACACACACCACGAACCGTGACGGGGTCAGGACCGCAGACTGGGGGGGGGCAGTCACCATGGAAATGTGTTCATGTGAGGGGGGGGCTATGTCAAGCAGGATTGAGCCCTCCTCCCCCCCCCCCATGAGCGGTGACTCACACCAGTAAACCCAGTGACAGACTGCTGTGAAAATGTCTGTTCAGGGGGTAGACACTCTATGTGGAGGGGGGTCTCAGCTAGGAGCAAGCAAGCAAGGAGCAGGAGGCTGCTGATTGGCTGACGGTTTGTGTGCTGTGTCTCTCTGTCCAATCACAGGCTAAGACTGAGCCCGGCTGCCCGCCACATCCTGGACACGCTCGGGCTGGACCCACAGCTGGCCACGCCCACTGGCCCCCGAGGCCTCGTCACTAAGGAGTGAGTGAGGGGACACTCCCGGCGGGGGGGGGCGTGGGTTAACAGGAGTAGGGCCCCCCGATAGGGTATGGTGGGGGGCTTGTCTACCTGGTTCAGATTAAAGAGTCAGATTTCTGGTAATAAGAGCAGGAACAGTATTAGTGATGGTGTTAGTAATAAGGAGCTCTGTAGGGACGGAGAGTGGAGTGTAAATGGTAAATGGTAAATGGACTGCATTTATATAGCGCTTTTATCCAAAGCGCTTTACAATTGATGCCTCTCATTCGCCAGAGCAGTTAGGGTTAGGTGTCTTGCTCAAGGACACTTCGACATGCCCAGGGCGGGAGTGTCTGAGGGGTGCAGGGGTGAGGCGTCTCAGAGGCCGGGAGGTCTGCCGGGAGGAGGGCCGGGGGGGTGGGGAGGTCTGCCGGGGGGTGGGCCGGGAGGAGGGCCGGGGGGTGGGGAGGTCTGCCGGGGGGTGGGCCGGGAGGAGGGCCGGGGGGTGGGGAGGTCTGCCGGGGGGTGGGCCGGGGGGTGGGGAGGTCTGCCGGGGGGTGGGCGTGGCAGTGAGCGCGGGTCGGGACCGTCCTGCATCCGTCCCAAAGGACAGGAGCCCTGTCGTCTGAGCGCGCTCACACCTCGGAGAAGGCGAGAACCGCGGCACATCACCTCTAATGGCCGCCCGCAGTCGCACGGCCTTCTGGGAACCGCGGCTGACGATGAATCCCTCCACTGGGGCCGTCGTCGGCACGGCAACATCACACCAAGGAGACTGCTGGGGAATCTCATTAGGGGTCTCTGTCTCCAAGGCAACCCAGTCTCCAGGATCCGCCGTGCCCATGGAAACGGACTGTGCGTGTCTGTGTGTTTGTATGTGCTGGAGAGAGGAGGAAGTGAGTGACAGTGGTTCCTCTTTAGAGTTAAAGGATGTGAGATGTCAGACCCAGAACGAGGCTCGCGCTCTGTGGCGCTCGGTGAAGTTCGGAGGTAGCCCAGCACACAGGAAACATGGCTGTGCGGAAGCGCCTGCCTTCTTACTGAGCCAATCAGACGCCATTCCTCAGCGAGCCGCTGACTCAGTGGCTGAGCCGGGCAGAGCCATCGCTGTGGTTTCTACAGAGGAACCTTGTGAAGAGTCATTGCGTTAGAGGAAGGGTCAGTGCGCTCCTCTTCCTCATTTCAGCGCGTTGGGGGGGGTCAGCACAGTCACCCCCATGCTGGAGCAGTGTGCAGGGAGGAGGCGGGGGGGGGCTGTGCTCTTCAGTCCTCTGATGAGCTCATGCACACTAACCCCACAGCATGGTGCTCAGTGTTAATTCATATGGATCCAAATGGGATCGAATGTACCGTGTGTTCAGTGATTTAACACTGGACATCATGCAGGTATTGCACTTCCCTAAACCCTCTTCCCTCCGCACCCCAAAAGGCAACTGAGGAGCTTTTAAAAGTGCTCTCTGTTTCTCTCTCTCTCTCTTTCCCCCTCTCCCTCCCTCCATCACTGCTTCGCGCTCTTTGTTCCCCCCCCCGCCCCCCCGCCTCAGATACGATTCAGACTTGGGCAGGCTCCTCCCCTTTCCTCCTGTTGTTGGTGAAGGAGCTAAAAGCGATCTGAACAGAATGTACGTTACAGGAGAATGACCTCATCGCCCGTTATATAAGCGGGGGAGGGGGCGGGGGGAGAGGGGCTACAGGTGAGCGAGCAGAGTGGGGGGGGGGGGGCTATAGGGGCAGGGACACGCCCGTGGCTTTTCTCTTTTCTTCCAGCTGAATTCCACGCCCCGGCCCTCTTACCACCCACCGGGTTTCACTCATTTTTTCGTTGACGATAGCGAGCGGGGGGGGCGGTCGATGGTGCCGGTTTATGATGTTTGCGTCTGAGAGCGTAAAGAAGCGCGTGATGAATCCCCCGGTAGTGCTAACGACACGCTCCGCTCTGCTGCGTCTGCAAACGCAGACTTTCACCCCTGCAGGTGCGTCTCAGAAACGCCGAGGACGAAACCAGGCTAACAGCGGCACACCGAGTGCAGCGCATTGTTTAGGGATGGACTTTCCGACCCACAATGCACAGCGGTGCGTGGAAGTCGTGTGTAAAGGCAGGTGCCCATTGAGGACGGCAGGAGGGCAGTCAGCCAATCAGACGGCGGTACTGTGGAGACCCCGCCCAGGCCTGGTGCGTGGGCCGGCTGAGGGGAGCAGGGGGCTAAGACACGGGGGCACCGTCTTCCCCAGATACTGGCAGTGGGGGGGCGGGGGGCGGGGCTGTGGGGGGCGGGGCTGTGATCAGAGCACACTGTGTTTGTCCTTGACAAACAGGATTGCGAAATGACACTCGAGCCTCCGGACTGCTTATTTTCCTCCACTGCCTGAGGCAGGGCCTTCACATGCTCAGCACACGTTTCACACGCGTGTGCGCATACTTTTGCGTGATTGTGCATGCGTGTGTGTGTGGGTGTATACATACTTTTGTGTGTGACTGTGCACGTGTGAGAGACTGTAAGGAGAAGCCAATACAGTGCGTGTGGTGGGTGTGCATATGTATTAGTGTGTGTGTGATTGTGTGTGTGTGTATTTTTGTGTGTGATTGTGAATGTGTGTGCTTATGTACTTTTGTGTGTGATTGTGTATGTGTGTGTGTGTGTATTTTTGTGTGTGATTGTGTGTGAGTGTGCATATGTATTTTTAGTGTGTGATTGTGAATGTGTGCGCGTATGTATTTTTAGTGTGCGATTGTGAATGTGTGGGCGTATGTACTTTTGTGTGTGATTGTGTATGTGTGTGTGTGTGTATTTTTGTGTGTGTGTGTGCGTATGTATCTTTAGTGTGTGATTGTGAATGTGTGCGCGTATGTATTTTTAGTGTGTGATTGTGAATGTGTGCGCGTATGTACTTTTGTGTGTGATTGTGAATGTGTGAGCATATGTATTTTTAGTGTGTGTGTACTTTAAAGAAGTCAGGCCTTTAATGTACAGTGTTGTTCAGTAATTCCACATAATGAACTCTGTAAGAACACTCAATCGGATATTGTTACTTTTGAAAGATGGATGGACGGATTTTTCCAGAGGGGGACACTTTGACCTGCCCTGTCTGCTCTTTGTGTTGGGTATTGGCAGCTCTGTTGTGCATGTTGCTGTTGCAGGCTTGTGTTTGTGCAAGTGGTGCTGGTTTGTAGCGTTAGTTCTGAATTTATGCATGTGTGACGGTACCTGCATTTGTATTTTTGTGTTATTTCTGAGTGTTGGTGCCGTGCTTATGACTGGGATTCTTATTCTATGCCAACACTTTATTTCTTTTAATAGCTAAGTCTTTATATAACTTTCTGATATTTTGTTTTGCATTGTTTGGCATCACACATTAACCCAAGCTAACTTCATTTCCAGGTTTTATTTTATATTGCATGGTTTTTATTTGATAAAGAAACGGCTGTTGATTCAAGTGAGTTTTAATGAGTGTAGCAGTTATATCAATTTGTGTTTGTTCATACGCGTGTGGGTGGTGTGTGTGTGTGTGTGTGTGCTCGTGCATGCACATGTGTGTGTGTGTGTGTGTGTGTAGGTGTGTGTGTGTGTGTGTGTGCTTGTACATGCACGCGTGTGTGTGCTTGTGCGTGTACATGTAGGTGTATGTGTGTGTGTGTTCATGGACATGTGCTTGTGCATGCAGGTGTAGGTACGTGTGTGTTTGTGTAGGTGTGTGTTTGTGCATACACACGTGTGTGTGTGCTTGTGCGTGCACGTGTAGGTGTGTGTGTGTGTGTGCCCAGGTGCATGCAGTAATAAGTGCCTGTGGTGTGTGCTGGTGCCTGAGTGCCTATCCAACACACATCTCTGCAGCCAGTGCCCACGTCTTATTTCTACAGTTGTGGCTGATAGTGCCTGATGCACGGACCAGTGTCCAAGCCTGTGTGTCTCTGAGCCCCATGCAGCAGGTGGCTGTTCGGCTGTGTGCATTATTCCGTGAGATTTTCTTTTTTCTTTTAAACATTCAAAACAAGTAGTAGACTGGGGGGCAGGGCGAGGAGGGTGGAGGGGCAGGATTAAGACAGCAGGTTTGATTTATTTTGGGGGGGGTAGGGGGTAGCTTTTTCCTTTTTGTTTTTTTTTTGTTTGAAGTACAATCGGGGAGTTGAGTGAGCTCACATGTTGAGTCTTGCAGCTGCCTACCCCTTTGTCAGGTGTGAATAGCGGAGGGTAAAATCTGATTCGATCGCGCCCCAAGACTCGAGAAAGAGGAAAAAAAGGGGAGGGAAAAAAGGAGGGAAAGTGCATGGGTACAGGTCTGCCCTGGGGCTCATGTATGTTTGCAGACCTGGAGTACGACTCTGTCAGTTAGACCCTAAAACCCCCCAATAAACGAGCTGCCATAACAACCAGCTAACAGGCAAATGAGCTTACTCTTGTGGCACACAGGACGCGTTGGAGCCTGCCGTTTTGGTGTGTGAGCCTGTCGTTTTGGTGTTTGAGCCTGCCGTTTTGGTGTTTGAGCCTGTCGTTTTGGTGTTTGAGTCTGCCGTTTTGGTGTTTGAGTCTGCAGGTTTGGTGTTTGAGTCTGCCGTTTTGGTGTTTGAGTCTGCAGGTTTGGTGTTTGAGCCTGTCATTTTGGTGTTTGAGCCTGTCATTTTGGTGTTTGAGTCTGCCGTTTTGGTGTTTGAGTCTGCCGTTTTGGTGTTTGAGTCTGCCGTTTTGGTGTTTGAGTCTGCAGGTTTGGTGTTTGAGTCTGCCGTTTTGGTGTTTGAGTCTGTCGTTTTGGTGTTTGAGTCTGCCGTTTTGGTGTTTGAGTCTGCAGGTTTGGTGTTTGACTCTGCCGTTTTGGTGTTTGAGCTGCGTCGTTTTGGTGTTTGAGTCTGCCGTTTTGGTGTTTGAGTCTGCAGGTTTGGTGTTTGAGTCTGCCGTTTTGGTGTTTGAGTCTGTCGTTTTGGTGTTTGAGTCTGCCGTTTTGGTGTTTGAGTCTGCCGTTTTGGTGTTTGAGTCTGCCGTTTTGGTGTTTGACTCTTACGGTTTGGTGTTTCAGTCTGCCGTTTTGGTGTATTGCAGGGTTTTCAGAAACGGCCCCCTTTACCCCTGTATCCAGGCAATCTTTGTGCCGGGTCTGTGAGCCAAGGGGGGGGGGGGGGTTATTTCGGTTTAGTATTCCAGTCACCTCCTCTCAGACATCCAGAATCTCCTCTGGTATGGCTGTCAATGGGGAGCGTTATAAAAGGGAGAGAGCAGTGTGAGAGAGAGAGAGAGATAGAAAAGTGTTAGATTAGAGAGAAAAGAGTGTTGAATTAGAGAGAGAAGAGCGTTGGATTAGAGAGAGAAGAGTGTTGGAATATAGAGAAGCGTGTTGGATTAGAGAGAAAAGAGTGTTGGATTAGATAAGAGAAGCGTGTTGGATTAGAGAGAGAAGAGCGTTGGAATATAGAGAAGCGTGTTGGATTAGAGAGAAAAGAGTGTTGGAATATAGAGAAGCGTGTTGGATTAGATAAGAGAAGCGTGTTGGATTAGAGAGAAAAGAGTGTTGGAATATAGAGAAGCGTGTTGGATTAGAGAGAAAAGAGTGTTGGAATATAGAGAAGCGTGTTGGATTAGAGAGAAAAGAGTGTTGGAATATAGAGAAGCGTGTTGGATTAGAGAGAGAAGAGTGTTGGATTAGAGAGAAAAGAGTGTTGGAATATAGAGAAGCGTGTTGGATTAGAGAGAGAAGCGTGTTGGATTAGAGAGAGAAGAGTGTTGGATTAGAGAGAGAAGAGTGTTGGAATATAGAGAAGCGTGTTGGATTAGAGAGAGAAGCGTGTTGGATTAGATAAGAGAAGCATGTTGGATTAGAGAGAGAAGAGCGTTGGAATATAGAGAAGAGTGTTGGAATATGGAGAAGAGTGTTGGATTAGATAAGAGAAGCGTGTTGGATTAGAGAGAAAAGAGTGTTGGAATATAGAGAAGCGTGTTGGATTAGATAAGAGAAGCGTGTTGGATTAGAGAGAAAAGAGTGTTGGAATATAGAGAAGCGTGTTGGATTAGAGAGAGAAGAGTGTTGGATTAGAGAGAAAAGAGTGTTGGAATATAGAGAAGCGTGTTGGATTAGATAAGAGAAGCATGTTGGATTAGAGAGAGAAGAGCGTTGGAATATAGAGAAGAGTGTTGGAATATGGAGAAGAGTGTTGGATTAGAGAGAAAAGAGTGTTGGAATATAGAGAAGCGCGTTGGATTAGAGAGAGAACAGTGTTGGAATAGCAGATGTCTGCAGTCTCTCTAACAGCACGTATCTGTTCTGTTAACGGCAGCTGTACCTGCTCTTCCGTGTGTTCCAGATAAAAGAACACACGTGTACTGTGAACGGTTTGCCATGTTACCCCCATTCACGGCTGGAATGGGGAAGCAAAACATCCACTTTCTAATTTCCTCATTTATGCATCTGTTTATTTAGTGTGACAGACCATTTGTTTTAAGCTTTAGGTGCAGACAGGCCGTGTCTTACACGCTCACATCCTCGAGAATTTCTACCTGTGTTTCCCCGTCTTTCACACGTATGGCACAAAGACTTTTTTTTTTTTTTACTTTTCTCCTTGGTCTCCTTTCTTCTATTCAGACGGTCCTCCCACACAAAGGTGGGCTGGCCTGGAGCTGCCATCTACATGTACCTGCCTGCTGCTAATCCGGACAAACCGCCCCAGCACCCACCTCTCTGTAATTATTAAATCGCTCTTAATTAGTCCTGTGGGGCCCCCGTGTGAGGAGAGAAGAGCGATTGGGGGGGGGGGGGGTCTAGCCTAAGCGAGCGCAGATGCCTGTAAACATGCAGGGAACAATGGAAGGGGAAAAGAGAACAGGCTTGAGGAAGAAGGATGGAGGCGAGGTCTTTGTGTGTGACAGGACTGGGTGGAGAGCGGTGTAGGACAGACAAAGAGCTGCTGTTTACTGCACACAGGGGCCCCTGGGGGGGGGAGGGGGGAGGGAGGGGGAGGGAGGGGGAGAGAAAGAGCACACCTGAGTGCTGTCCACCACCATATTAAACCAGGACAGCCCCTCTTTCTAAAGCTAAGGTGGTGGGCGGGAGAACGAAGGAGCACATCTTAACCCTTTGAAGAGCACGTTCTTTGGAATGTTTTTCAGTGTTCTGGAACTCTGCTGCTGTCAGTCAGCAGTAGTGATTGTGACATCAACATTAGAATGCTCAGGCCCAATCCTCTTACTCCTCAGACCCGCCCTGCCCACCACCCGCTGTAGCAAACAGAAAGGGGACACTGCTTAGTTCCCCCACCTCCATTTTTTGCTGGTACAGCAGGCTACGTCCTGTCCGAAAACTTTCCTTCCTGATCGGAGCATGCACAGGTGAAGGCAAGATGGCAGAAAGCTCACTCACTCGCCCTGTCCTCCCCCTCTGCAGCACGCTGTTAAACAGTGTCTGTCCGGAGCATGAGCCCAATACGGTCCGTCCCCATGGGGTTTGAGTGGAGCCTCTGAATCAGTCATTATGGGTGCTGCTCAGTCACTGCCCCCCACCCCCCACCCCCCGCGGTCAGTGCGTGGGACGCTCCCTAACGGAGCGCTCCGTCCCAGTGCGGTTAGCGGCGTTCCCGCAGTGGAAAATTCCCAGGAGAGGGAGCGGCTTTCTGGAGGAGATTCCAGCGCCTGCCTGGCACTCGGTCTGAATGACCCGCCCGTCTCTGACGCGCTCAGCGCATCTCAGGGACACATCCCTGCTGCCAAAACACAGGAGAATATAACCAGCAACAGCTGTGCCGACTCAGGAAATGGAGTTTATAAGCCATTTAAACAGCCTCGCACTATGAAGGGAACAAGACTTTCACATCACATCTCCCAGACTGGGGCAGGTGAATGCCTCTGCCCCTCCTCTCCTCTCCCCTCTCCTCTCCCCTCTCTCTCTCCTCTCTCTCCCTCTCCCTCTCTCTCCTCTCTCTCCCTCTCCCTCCCTCTCTCTCTCTGTTTCTCTGCCCCAGTCCATGCCTATCTCCCAGCCTCCTGCTCTTTCTGGAGGGGATACGTTGTGGGAAAGGTGCCCGGCTGTGATATACAGGACGTGGTAACTGCTGTCGGGACAGGGGGAACAGTGTAAATATGTCCCATTTCAGGGCCTGGCAGGGGTGGGGAGGTGTGTGCGATGTCAAAACGGCCAGCGTTACATTACAGCTGATAAAAGCGCACGACTGTCAACATGGAGAACTGCAGTCATGTTCTCCTACCGCACACGACTGTCACGGCACGCTAACATGAAGAACTGCATTCATGTTCACTCGATCTCCTTCCGCCTGCCTTTTACAGAAGTGAATCTTGCTCTGGGGGGTGTATTGTGTGACTCACGCAGCGCACCTGGATGTTTTAAGTTGGTTTCGGGTGTGCGTTGCACGGGATGGGGGGGCACTGATGTGAGAATACTTAACATTCACACAAGCAGTCCTTTCTGCTGAATCATTAAAGTGCTTTTACTTAAACACTTAATCTGAAATGAAAAACCACACAGCCAGACCTTTAATATTTAATAATATGTAATGTGCATGTACACGGATACCGTTTTAACTCTTTAATAATTAGTACAATTACACTTTAGTATTTAGCAGACGCTCTTAGCCAGAGCGGCATAAATAGTACAGCTCCAGGAGTGAACATTCAGTACTGGCCCAGTCAATGATTAACCTGAAAACAATAAGTGCATTGTGAGTAAGGAATGGACTGCAGAACACACATATACGCGTAGTACAAAGCAAAATGCATATATCTAACTTAGTACTAAGCTTAATACTTAACTACTTTGTACATATGACATTGTTTTTTTATTTGCCTTAAGTTGAGACCTATTTTAAGTTGAGAACAGGACTGATTTACATCCACAGTACTTTTCTCCCGCTCTTCCTGTCTCTGACTGTAAGGTCCATGCCAGTCACCTTTCACGCCCGTGATGAAGACTAGACTTGCAGTGCCACAGCCAACCACACGGGGCATAAGCTGTTTTGAGCATCAGCACATGGGGGTACTGTAGGGGGGGGGGGGGGGGGGGGGGGGGGGGGGGGAGTCTCCATATGCGCGTTACAGGTTCAGTACCGGGATCAGGAGGATCTCCTGAAACACACATGACCGCGCTACGCTTTCCTTCCGGCAGCGAATCGGACGGGTGCCAGGAGGGAGCAGTCATTCAGAAGGGCTGTTTAACTGCGTCGGCACGCCGAGCCGCGGTCAGGTGGGACCGCCATCCCGCCTCAGGGCCTTAATGCGGCCAATCAGGCCGAGCAATTCAATTAAAGCGGCGTTTGATGTCTTCGCCGCCCGCGTCCCCACAGCGCTGTGGCGGCGCGCCAGCCGCGGCTCTGCCACTCCCGGCGTGGCCAGGTTACCGTGCCAACGCGGGGAGAGGAGGAGGAGGAGGAAAAGTAATTAAGCCTGCGCTTCAAGACAAAAGGCACACTGGTGTCTTGCCATTGCCGTTATGTTTTCAGTTTCAGTAGCTATGGCAGAAACTGTGCTGCAGGGGAAAGACGGGGAGGGAGGGAGGGAGAGAGAGAAAACGTGACTCTGTGAATGTTTGTGGGATTATATAATCAGAACTCATTAGGCTACCTGGGCCTGCCTGCTTGTAGCCGGTAAGATGGAGATTTAGGCAGTGTTTACATTGGGGCCTCAGTGGGACATATTTACTTCTGAGGTTTCATTGGGTGGGGGTAACAGGGGGGGCTGTGTTTTAGCCTATCCCACCAGGAATTTCTGTCTCACAGTGTACATGGTCAATGGCTCCATTCACACATCAAAGACCATGGTACAGTGTGCCCATTCACATAAAAACAACATTCCTCTACTATTTGTTTTGCGTGTGTGAGTGTACATGTGCAAGTGAGTGTGTGAGTGTGCGTGTGCAAGTGAGTGTGTGTGTGCATGTGAGTGTGTGTGTAACAGTGTGTGTGTGTGTGTGTGTGTGACTGAGTGTGTGTGTGACTGAGTGTGTGTGTGTGTGCGTGTGAGTGAGTGTGTGTGTGTGTGCATGTGTGTGTGTGTGACTGATTGTGTGAGTGTGTGACTGAGTGTATGTGTGTGTGTGTGTGTGTGTGAGTGAGTGTGTGTGTGTGTGCATGTGTGTGTGTGTGACTGAGTGTGTGACTGAGTGTGTGTGTGTGTGTGTGTGTGAGTATATGTGTGTGACTGAGTGTGTGTGTGTGTGCGTGTGCGTGTAACTGAGTGTGTGTGTGTGTGACTGAGTTTGTGACTGAGTGTGTGTGCGCGTGTGTGTGTGCATGTGTGTGTGTGTGACTGATTGTGTGAGTGTGTAACTGAGTGTGTGTGTGTGTGTGACTGAGTGTGTGTGCGCGTGTGTGTGTGCATGTGTGTGTGTGTGACTGACTGTGTGACTGAGTGTGTGTGTGTGTGTGTGTGTGCGTGTGAGTGCAGGCCGTGCTGCAGTGCTTTGTGTTTGTGACAGATGACATGTTGTCAGATGAGTGTGGAGGGAAACAGTGGATCCTCTGGGCTTCCACAGATAGTCACGGATCCACAGCAAGCGCTTGATTATCTCGAGTACATTTGCAGTCTTTCCTCAGAAAGAGGAGGCCTGGTTCAATTCACACTGTTAAGGCTGTTTTTTTTACATTACATTACATTACATTACAGGCATTTGGCAGACGCTCTTATCCAGAGCGACGTACAACAAAGTGTATAACCATAACCAGGAACAAGTATGACGAAAACCCTAGAGAGAAGTACCGGTCCAAGTGCAGGGAACAACCGCATAGTTCAACTTGGACCCTGTAGGTTAAACTGATTAACACTAACAACGAGAACGGCAACAACGCAGTCTATGCAAAAATACAAGCAGTAGTTAAGACAGGTGCATTAACTAAGTCACCTACAAAACAGCTACCTAGTTACAACCCTAAGCTTACAGTCATTTACAGGGGGGTAGGGAGGGATGGGGAGAGCTGCAGCCTGAAGAGGTGAGTCTTCAGTTGTCGCTTGAAGTGGGTCAGTGTCTCAGCTGTTCTGACCTCCACGGGGAGGTCATTCCACCATCGTGGGGCCAGAACAGACAGGAGACGTGTTCGTTTTTAGCTTGTTATTGTTGGTATCTGGTCAGTATTGAGCAATTCCTGAAATATCAATCTGTAGACCATTTTCCTTCCATTCATCATTTTAATGCACACACACACATACACACACACACACACTCATATGTACACAAACACACACACACACACACACGTAAATAAACGCTAACATTAACTCTCTCTTTTCTGACAGAGATGTCCTGAACCTGTTAAAAAAGACAGATGCCGCGGCTCCAGCCACAACCGTAACCACAGCCCCAGCAGCCCCAGCAGCCCCTGCTCCCGCCCTGACCCCGGCAGCCCCAACACCAGCCACCAAACCACCCGCTGCCCCGGCTTCTGCGCGGCCTATGTACCCTCCAGTCTCAGTACCGGGCAAGCCAGGAGCGCCGGTTAGTATCAACTGATTTCAACCTGTAGTTAGCAGTGTAACTAGCAGCCAGCAAAAGGCAGACCTAACCAGACCCGTAATTTAACCATGGTAAATATACATTTACTTACACATGCAGTGATATTACTGTACTTTTATATAAGTGCTTACATTTTTGTTAAAAACTCATTATTTAACCTATAATTTAATAGTTGTTATAATATATATATATATATATATATATATATATATATAAATAATAGTATAATTGTTATAAAATGAATAACTGCCAAATATACATTTTTATGAGCGAGGGCCTGTAAATTTGATGGAAAGCACCACTGTTTCTACATCCATAAAGGAATCACACGCAATATTTCACAGTTAAAATATTAAACCACTTCACTCGTCTTTACTGAGAAACTTCAAGAGTCTCTTTAAGGGATTCCTAGGGTCTGCACTCATCTGCTTTTGACCCAAAAGGCTGAAATGTAAATGTAAATGTAAAATGGCGGCCTGTGTGCATGTGTGGGATGCGCTCTGGGCTCTGCTGTCTTTGAGCGGTGTAATGCCTGTGGTGGCTCAGTCCATGCCTGTGAGTGACAGGGCTTCAAAGGTGGAGGCCCGAACCCTAAAAATAGCGAGTACATAGGGTAAGAACTCCCAGTGGAGAGAAAACCCTCAAACAGTGGTGAGGAAAAAAACTACCCAATGGGAATAAATCTCAGGAGGAACCCGGCTATAGAGGGGGAGCCCATCCTCCAGCCTGGTGTAAAGTAGCAGATGAACAGAATGTGGCAGAAATGCTATAGCCAAGGGATCTATCAGAGAAAATAAAACAGGTTAAGCAGGTTACAGCTGAGGTAATAGCTAATAGGAATAACAGAAGATCAAATGGTATAGTTCAGTGTAGTGCAGTTTAGAGGACAGATGTGAAGCTCCAGGCTGCATCAAGGGATAGGGCAGGGGAGGGACAGGGCAGAAGCAGTCCATGACCACGGAGCGAGGGACAGGGCTGGAGCGATCCCATGGACTCAGGGCGAGGAAACAGGCTGGAGTGGCCTGTAGCCAAAGGCCTCAACCTCAATAGCGGATCGCGTCGCGTCCTGACAGTTCGAAAATAAACAGTGCAGATATGCGCATAGCCTAAAGCAAACAAGCGCAGCAGCAACGACAGACGCAACAGGATGAAGGGCGACGCAGCTATGACAGCCCCGGCAGGTTTAACGACCTCTTCCTGCAGACACACACAGTCGTCACGGAACCATCCCAGCCTTTCATCTCTCCTGTTTCCAAAGAAAAAAGTTTGGGCCGTTTTTTCTGTCAATACAAGTTGTAACACACAGGTGTATGCAAATATAGTGACAGCACAGCTTCGGTTTTGCCAGTTGATAAGAGGAGTGGAACCTCAGCCAAAGTGAGTTTTTAGTCCCGACTTGAATCCTGTGCCTGTATGTGACCACAAAGCCAGTGGGTAGTGTTGGGAAGGTTTACGCGGCTCCAGCGGTACTAGCCTTGCGGAATGCACAGTAGGCTTGGAGACGGTTGTTTGGGTTTGATCTGAGCCGATGGAGACCTTCACTCTGCCCCACCGAGCGTGACTGGAGGGAGTGTTGGGTTACACTCCCTACAGAAAACAGCCATCTGAAAAGGGTTG
This sequence comes from Anguilla rostrata, assembly GCF_018555375.3. Taxonomy (NCBI): domain Eukaryota; kingdom Metazoa; phylum Chordata; class Actinopteri; order Anguilliformes; family Anguillidae; genus Anguilla; species Anguilla rostrata. Next base: position 36,914,094 of record NC_057948.1, read on the forward strand.
GAGGTATTTTAACTGGAACTGACCCAGTTCCACCCCCCAACCCCACCCCCAGTACCCTGTATCAGTGGGGCCCAGTGTTTGTGTGCTTAGGTCTGTGGGTGACTGTGCCCAGACATGTTCTATCATGTTCCATACGGCCCTCAGAGATTGGGCGAAGCTCGTTCCTACTCCCCAAATCTATAATCGACTAACCTGTCATGGTTCATCCCAGGATCTGCCTCCGTGCACCACCTAAAGGGGGGGGACCGCAAGGTCCAAAGAGGGGGGGACAGGTGCAAAGGGGGGGGCGCGCAAGCCCAAAGACGTTAACCACACCGTTTACCCTAACTAAACGAGCCACCTGGCAGCCGTCTTTATTCAATTTTTTATTGATATGCATTTTATTTTTTTCCCCCCTAGACCCCACAGCTGGTACATTTGCTATTAAACATCTGGCAGACAGTCGTCTCATCCTCAGTTTGCTCTTGAGGTCCTCCAGGAGCCTCTGCAGGAAGGCGAAATCGGAGCATCAGCGTTGTTAGCATTTACGCTCTGTGGAGAACTTATTTCCCTCCCTCCCCACGCAAGTGGATGGGCAAGGACTTGGATCCTCCTCTGGGCCAGGTCCCAATCCCGGTCCTTTCAAGTGGTCTCCTTTTTTCCTTTTAGTGTTTGGGCAGGGCGGCCTGCAAGGCAGGGTGATTGAACCCTCAGCCAGCCGAGGGTTGTCCGTAGTTCCCAGCCATTCAAATGTTTGCCACCATGTTTACATTTTTTAAATGATGATATCAAGCCTGATAATCACCTGTCCTCTGTGACCGCAAGTAACTTCTATCCTACCGCAAGAGCTGCTTTTGTTCTGTTTATGTTGTGCATCTGCCCTTTTCAGGAATGTTTTTTTCTAATGATTATTTTCCTTTGAGAACAGTGATGTTTACATTGCTGGGTTCTGTTGTGGCATGCGTCTCGGCCCTGCATTACCCTGCTTTAGGGATTTCTGCAGCTCTGAGTGCTGAGGGTTGTGTGCTCCGAGGAGGTGAGCTCTCAGAGCAGCGGATCCCAAAGTGAACAAATTGCGGTTGTGCTCCATGTGCACCTCTGCTGCATCCCAGTGAAGCTAAAGTCCAGCCCAAACTGCCACAGCGGAGGGCACAGCGGATGGCACAGTGATGTGGGACTGAGGGGTTTAACTCGAGACTGTGAGGCTGCAGTCATCACAAGACGCTGTAAAGCTGGGCGTTTTTCCATCTGAGCCGCCCTTAACGCTCCTCCCTCCCCCTGCAGGGCACCTTCACCGAAGTCCCCGCCTCCAACGTGCGCCGCGTCATCGCCCAGAGGCTGACGCAGTCCAAGACCACCATTCCGCATGCCTACGCCACCATCGACTGCGACCTGGGCGCGGTCCTGCAGTTGCGCAGAGACCTGGCCAAAGGTGAGGGCGAGGCCAGTCGAGGGCGGGGGCCAGTCGAGGGCGGGGGCCAGTCTAGGGCGGGGGCCAGTCGAGGGCGGGGGCCAGTCTAGGGCTGGGGCCAGTCGAGGGCGGAGGCCAGTCGAGGGCGGGGCCAGTCGAGGGCGGGGGCCAGTCGAGGGCGGGGGCCAGTCTAGGGCTGGGGCCAGTCGAGGGCGGGGCCAGTCTAGGGCGGAGGCCAGTCGAGGGCGGGGCCGGTCGAGGGCGGGGCCAGTCGAGGGCGGGGCCAGTCGAGGGCGGGGGCCAGTCGAGGGCGGGGCAGTCGAGGGCGGGGCCAGTCAGGGCTGGGGCCAGTCTAGGGCAGTGGCCAGTCTAGGGCTGGGGCCAGTCTAGGGCAGTGGCCAGTCTAGGGCTGGGGCCAGTCGAGGGCTGGGGCCAGTCGAGGGCGGGGCCAGTCGAGGGCGGGGCCAGTCGAGGGCGGGGCCAGTCGAGGGCGGAGGCCAGTCGAGGGCGGGGCCGGTCGAGGGCGGGGCCGTCGAGGGCGGGGCCAGTCGAGGGCGGGGCCAGTCGAGGGCGGGGCCAGTCGAGGGCGGGGGCCAGTCGAGGGGAGGCCAGTCGAGGGCAGGGGCCAGTTGAGGGCGGGGCCAGTCTAGGGCTGGGGCCAGTCGAGGGCTGGGGCCAGTCGAGGGCTGGGGCCAGTCTAGGGGAGGCCAGTCGAGGGCGGGGGCCAGTCGAGGGCGGGGCCAGTCGAGGGCGGAGGCCAGTCGAGGGCGGGGGCCAGTCGAGGGCGGGGCCAGTCGAGGGCGGAGGCCAGTCGAGGGCGGGGCCGGTCGAGGGCGGGGCCAGTCGAGGGCGGGGCCAGTCGAGGGCTGGGGCCAGTTGACATGTCAGGAAAGACGTAAGGTGGCCTTAACTGTGAAGTTGGTTGTAGCTACATCCAGCATTGTGATCAATATTTACACCTGTTGCACCATCTAAAAATATGACTAGGCAAAGTTAAGTCCAGCGTAGACAATGCACGTTCATGTTGCTACATTCTCTCTTACGAATGTGGCTAGGCAGTGTGCGTTGCTAGGCTACAATACCACTACTGCTGGATTTCTTGACATTAGTCATATCCCCTAAAAGTATTCCGAGAAGCACCACTGGCATAAAATCTTAGTGGTATTAGCAACTGCAATGCTGGAGACAGCACACCACTCCGGTCCGAGACGTGCTGTAACTGAGGTAGGAGCTCATCGATTAATTCAAACCGCTCAACCCAGCTGAAACAAAAGCGGTCAATCAACTTTCTATCCCCATGTATATGGAGAGGATTTATTCGGTCCTGTGATATTCCCTCGTGTCTGGAAGTGCGCTGGTTGTGCAACCTATAAATGAGACACCGTATTCAGAGGTTGTTTTTAAGTTACCGAGGAAAATAGTCTGAAAGTTTCACTTCCCATCGTGCGCACAGAGCTTACACCCAAACGTAGCGCTACGCACAGCGTCTGACCTTGAGCACATTGCACATCGGACTGAACCATAAGCCCAGACGTGCGCCCAGCGGCTGCAGCCAGCCGGGATGCTCATCGGTGTGAGGGACAACTTCTCTCAGCGGCTCTCTGATGTTTTGGTTTGCCTGTCCGGGGGTGTGGGGTTACCTAGGTAACGCAACAGCGAGCCCAGGGTCTAGCGCGCACTGTGCATGCCAGCATGACAGCAGCTGGGGGAGGAACAACGACCTCCATGCTTTGGGGGGTGGGGGGGGGGGTCTGAGGTTTGTGATGGAAACACACAAAGTTCAGCACAATTGCAGCACGTCCTTGAATGAAGGTTGTCCAGGGGGAGGGGGAGGGGTTATAAGTTCTAGTTAGAAGTAAGACTAGACTAGTTTTTTGTTTCCTTGATGCGTTTAGACTTCTCCTCCCCACTCAGCAATCACTCTCTATTTGGAAAAATACACTTTTTCCCATGATCCCTCTCCCAAGGCCCTGGCTTGCTCTGTGATTGGACCTCAGGGGCCTGGTGCTCTGTGATTGGGCCTCAGGGGCCTGGTCCTCACTGAGTGTTGGGCCTGGTTAATGTGATCAGGCAGGTTCTGGCTATTCTGCACCGCAAGCCAGCAGGGGTCCTCGGTCTCCCTGCCCCCCCCCTTAATCTAATGACTGACTGGCACTCTCATCCAAGAGCACACCAGGCCAGGATGATGCCGGCGGCTACACTAGCCAAAGGCCTGGTTCTGTGGGAGCTGCATGGAGAGCCTGTCCAAAGCCATTTCAGTCCCAGCAGCAGCTCCCCAGGGCCTGGGCTGTCCTGACCCAGGCTGGCCTGACCCTGTCCAACTGGTACCTGGAGCTGCCCCTCCTGGGCCCAGCAACTGCCCAACAAATCCGCCATTCACATCTTTAACATTCCTGCATTAGGCGCTGAGGAACACGTAGATAATCTGAATAATATTACAGACGTTATTAGTGAAGATCCAAAGAGTGATTTATGGTTCAGGACAGAAAGGCGCCATGTGCTCCATTTTTGCAGCTCGTAAAATGAGTAAAATTTGTAAATATGTACCTGTCAGTGCAGCAGACAAGTATATCATTCCTGACATGCAGATGACAAATTGCTGTGCCTTGTGATTTTTAAATTCTATTCTATTCTTAGTATGCAGGTTGTCGGGTTCTTTATACCATTAAGTTGGAGTGCTTTTTTGTTTTTTTTTTCTTTTGTCTTTTTATCTTTTGTTCAAAAGCAGAATGGCTTCAAAGATCAAGCCATTCGTCACTCGAGTAACAGTTTTCAAATCTGTCGGGCGTTCACTCCAACCGCCACCAGTGCTCCACCCGCGAGCAGAGAGCTAGACGAGAAGAACCCTAAAGGAAAAAAGAATGAAAAGTGCTGAGTGCCGTATGGTGGCTGGTGGCCCATGGCCAGCGGGAGCATGGAGGGCAGCTGGGGCTGCCCCCGACAGCAGGGCCCAGTTGGGAGTGGCTTTGACATTTGCTTCCTATAGAACTGCATCTGTTTGCCGAAGACCTGCTTCCTCAGACTTTGTCCTGCCAACAAACCCAGCGCTTGGATGTGGGCACGTGCAGCGCAAGCGGTTTCAGGGTGTCGGGAATAACAGCGCGACTCATCGCCGACAGTGGTCACATGTACAGCCACACTGACTCACACAGGGCAACACACACTGACTCACACAGGGCAACACACACTGACTCACACAGGGCAACACACACAGACTCACACAGGGCAACACACACAGACTCACACAGGGCAACACACACAGACTCATACAGGGCAACACACACAGACTCACACAGGGCAACACACACAGACTCACACAGGGCAACACACACAGACTCACACAGGGCAACACACACAGACTCACACAGGGCAACACACACTGACTCACACAGGGCAACACACACTGACTCACACAGGGCAACACACACAGACTCACACAGGGCAACACACACAGACTCACACAGGGTAACACGCACTGACTCACACAGGGCAACACACACAGACTCACACAGGGCAACACACACAGAGCTGTTGCCCAGGTCGCTCACCATAAGAATAGCCGAAGGCCTGCAGTGGCTGTTTAAAATTTGGCAGGACCTACAGCAGATGTTGAATAAGGAAATTTAAACGGTTAAATTTGAATGTTTCGCCAAGATTATTTTACATTTGTTTCCTGGATGGTTATAACCCCTGCTGCGAAGCCGTGCTTCCCCCGAGCTCAGACGGGAAGGAGTGTTTCCTGGTACCAGGTGTCGCTCAGGCTGGAGGCAGAGGGCTGCAGTCCTCAGCCATGCTGGGACAGGCTTGGCCAGGCGCCATTTCATCTGCCTCAGGCCCCCAACCGCCTGAGCGTTAACTCCTTCAGCGCCGCTGAAATACCTGCAGATGACTATTTAAAAAGAATTTCCCCAATTTTCATGACCGCTACTTTTGATATGATACTATGTTTTGGTTAGAAACCTCTAATTAAGACTAGCAAAATGTTTGGAATTTTTTATCAATATTTGACCCCAGTGTGCCAATGAGCACCCTCCCCCTCACTGTGGGGATGGCTCAGTACAAGGTGTGGGGGTGACCCAGAACAATTTGGGAGGGTCAGTAGAACAAATGTTGTTTTTTTTTCTCAGCCGTGTAAATTCACATTTGCAGTATTTCACACATTCAGAACGTTCTCACCTATGAGAACATTCTCATGTAGCCTATGTCTCACTAACCGCCATTATGGCTCTAGGCGTGCATCTTAACGCCTGTCTCGCTAACCGCCATTATGGCTCTAGGCGTGCATCTTAACGCCTGTCTCGCTAACCGCCATTATGGCTCTGGCCGTAGATATTACCACCTGTTTCTCACTAACCGCCAATATGCCTCTAGCCCTGGAGCTTCCTGCCCGTATCTCACTGGCTGCCATTATGGGTCTTTGCACAGATCTTGCCGTCTCTCACCAGCTTCTTATGTGTGCTTTTCAGAGGAAATCAAGGTGTCCGTCAATGACTTCATCATCAAGGCCGCTGCGGTCACACTGAAAGTGAGTATCAGCCGTGCGAATCAGCCGTGCGATATCGGTGACTCCAGTGATAACACACACTATGCTAAAACCTTCACAGCGAGCATGCAGGTTTGGTAGGCCCGTCATCCTGAGGGGGCATGGCAGTTTCAGAACCCATGCCATTGGAGCTGTAGTTAATCAATCAATCAAATCAATCAGTGCTAATGTGCTCGTACCTTCAGGTGTAATGAGGAGATTTTGACCCTGTTTCATCTACAGCCCAGGGTTCAGTCATTTTATGCGGTGATGTGGAGCGTCACTCTGAACCCAGAAGGCTGGCAGTTGGTAATTAAGCTGTGAACGTGGGCTAAATGGGGGGGGTGACCTGTAAAAAGGATGGCGGGAAATGGAGAGAGCGCATGAGGAAGAGCACTGGAGGAAGAGCGCAGGAGGAATAAAACAGGAGGAAGAGCGCAGGAGGAAGAGCGCTGGAGGAAGAGCGCTGGAGGAAGAGCGCAGGAGAAAGAGCGCTGGAGGAAGAACGCAGGAGGAAGAGCGCTGGAGGAAGAGCGCTGGAGGAAGAGCGCTGGAGGAAGAACGCAGGAGAAAGAACGCAGGAGAAAGAGCGCAGGAGGAAGAGCGCAGGAGGAAGAGCGCAGGAGGAAGAACGCATGAGGAAGAGCGCTGGTCTCCGGGCAGAACGGTGCTCTGATCGTAACCAGGCGATCGCGCACGCGTGTCCTGACACCACGCCCCCCTCGATGGCACCCAATGAGAAGCAAGCAGAGCTGCACCCTTTTCCTCTCCTGGATAAACAAATTAAAATAAACAGAAATAAATCCAAGATTGTGATGCTCTGTAGCGTTCCTAAAAGGCGCAGAATACGGTGGCGCTGTCCGGGTGGCAAGGTTAGGCAATGACTTAATCCCCCCCCCCCCAATAAGACATCCCCCTCCAACTGTCTCATTCACAGCCGCGTGTATTTATATCAAATGCTTCGGCCTGAAGAAGCTAAAAATAGACGCTGTCTTTCCTCCCTGGCTTGATTGCCTGGCAGTGATGAGGTAGCCCAGGGAATATCTCTCCCTCTCACTCTCCCCGTCTCCCTCTCTCTCCGTCTCTCTCTCTCTCTCTCCGTCTCTGCCAAAGCGTAGCCGCCTCGCCTTGTCATTTCAGTTGGACAGCTGGCAGAGCCCCCCCCCCCCCCCCCACCCCTTCTCAAATGCAAAAATGCTATAATGACAGGAAATACACTTGTAAATACTGCCAAAGCGGACTTACAGAAACACTGAAATACACGTCTCTCTCTCTCTCTCATCAGCCAGAGTGGGGGGGCGGTGTGGGGATGTTGGCCCCCTAGTTGGATTCACAGCCAGCTGAGCCATCTGTACTCACTGCAGGCTCTGTCACTCAGTCACTGTGCCCCGCCCACTCACATGCTTATTCAGGAGTCAGGAGTTTAGTCATGTGACGGAAACATGGGGAGTCCTGGAAATGCAGTGAGCTGTCTCTTCAGGGCGAGAAATGATCACCCTATGAGCACTACAATCGGAGCGTCGAGGCGGAACATGTGATGGCACTGAGCAAAGCAGGAGGCATTTATGCCCCGTCCCCCCCCCCCCAGGGATGAGCCACGCCCGATGACGTGCTCCACTGGGATTGTTCTGCTGGTCCACTGGCTGGCCGCACATGCACTGGAGTCTGGAAGCATTTTCTTTCCCTTCTGAGTGAAAAAAGACTAATTCATTTGCTAAGGACTCCATGTACAGACCTGGTAGATCTGTACACAGAAAGGTCTATACCCTTCTCAAAGTAAGGAAAAAAATAAATAAAGAAACTCTGGGATTCAGAACCATAATCTACTGGTCTGGAGCCCGGCTCCCTAAATCTTATGCCACACTGCTCTCCCTTTTAGCTGTGTCCACTTTTACTCTGTTTTGTTGCTTAGTAATCTAGGGTTTGTCTTCCTGCCAGTGTGATTGATAGTACGTGGTTCAACACCCCCCCACCCCCAAACAGGAGCTCCCGGAAGTGAATGTGACCTGGGCAGGGGAGGGGCCACAGGCCCTGGATTCCATCCATATTTCCATCGCCGTAGCGACGGACCGAGGCCTTATCACCCCCATCATCCGGGATGCAGCCAGCAAGGGCGTGCAGGAGATCTCAGCCAATGCCAAGGTACGGAGAGGGAAACCGGTCGCCACGGTTACCACTGCTTAATATCAGGATGATACTGACTGTGTTAAAAACCAGACATGTGTGGTCCTCCTTATAAAACAGCCAAACCTGACTATATTATATCCACTGTGGGTTATTGCAGTGGAAGCGAGTGCATGGTTTGTGGTTTTTATGGTGGCTGTATTGGGTCTTTGTGGTCATGAATGGAATATAAAGCTGTAATGCAGGATATCCATGTAATAAATGTAGTCACATAACATTCATAAGAGCTGCACAAATCAACCAAGGCTAATCAAAATATGGAATGATGAAAACTATTCTGTAACAACTGCATAAATAATTAATACCTACAAATCAGATATACAAGTTATGAAAATGCATTTGTGCCAATGCAGTTATGTATCTGAAAAGCTGCTGTTCTGCGCATGTACTGTGTGTGTGTGTGTGTGTATATACTGTGTGTGTGTACGGTGTCTATACTGTGTGTGTGTGTGTGTATGTATGGTGTATGGTGTGTGTGTATGGTGTGTGTATGTGTATGGTGTGTGTGTGTGTATGTATGTATGTATGTATGTATGTATGGTGTGTGTGTGCGCATGTGTGTGTATGTATGGTGTGTGTGTGTGTGTGTATGTATGGTGTGTGTGTGTGTGTATGTATGGTGTGTGTGTGTGTGTATGGTGTGTGTGTGTGTGTGTGTGTGAGATTACGCTTGGCTGGGTGAACAGTGACGCAGAGCAGGCTGGGGCCCTGCCGCTCGTCTCGGCGCAAAAGTGCCTTCCTGGGGGGGGGGGGGACCTGCAGCCGCCAGCCTGCCTGCCTCCAGGTGCGTGCGGACGCACACCGCCACCTCCCCCCGTTCAGATAAACGCGCCCCCGCGCCCCGTCTGGGGCATGCTAATGCGGCGGCCTGGCTCGCGTTTGGGCCGCAGATCGCTGTGATTACTGCAGAATCGAATTTCGCCGGGGGCGTGGAGCGCGATAACCCTGTCACACGCCCCGCTGGCTCGGGTGCCCACATCCGGCACATTCCAGCTGTGCCGCCAAACGCAGCGGCAGGAGTGCCCGGCCCGGCCGGAGAGGAACCCGCCGCGGTTAGATGGACAGATCACTCAAACACACAACCACTGCTAAATGCCAGGCTGTCCAGGTTTAACAAGAGCACGCACACCTACCGACGGGTGAAAAATTAAAATAAAAACCTGCAGAAATTTGTGGAGAAACATAACGAATGCAGATGCTTTCATACAGGTGTACACGGCATGATACAATTACGCAATTAACATCCTATCAGGCTCTGTGGCATGTATAAAAATGCTGAGCATGCCCAGTTGACCTCGATTTTGGATCACAATGGCAAGAGGAAAAGATATAAGTGACTTTGAAAGATGGTTCATTATTGGGGCACAGATGGCAGGAGCTTCAGTCATAAAGACTGCTCAATTGGCTATTGTTTCAATAGGACCAGTGACTAAAACGACATCTGCATTCAGATCTATGGGAAAGACATCAGTAAATAGGGTCTGAAATGGCGGTCGAAAGCACACATTCGATGACGGTGACGCTCGTGCATCAGTGCGATATGTAAGGAAAAACGGAAGAGCAGCTCTTCCTCAGGTGGCTGAGAATGTCAATGCAGGACATGATCAGACTGTCAGCAAGAACAGTCCATCAACTACTACATAGAGAGGGATATTATAATAGGGTTGCAGTGCAATAACCCCTCATTGCAAAGGCGAATGCACACTTGAGAGTTAAAAAGAGTGGAAAAATCAAAGGCACTGGTCTTCAAAGATGTGGAAAAAAGTGATATGCTCAGATGAGCCAGCCTTCACCATATTCTCCACAAGTGGGCCGTGTGGTGTGGCCCACGCCCAGAGAACAGTACAGGCCTGAATGCTGACCCCTGCAGTGAGGGGGTCTGGTGGCTCTGTTATGGAATGGTTTGATGAATATGAAGATGATGGGAATCATATGCTTTGGCCTTCACAGTCACCAGAACTCAACCCAGTTGAACACCTATGGGAGATTTGGGACACGTGTTAGACAGTGCTCTCCACCACCATCAAAACACCAAATGAGGGAAGAATGCTGTTCCATCCCTCCAGTAGTGTCAGAGACTTGCAGAATCTGTGCCAAGAGGCATCGTAGGCATATAAATGGCAACCCAGATACATGCATTGAGTTTTGACTTTTCTTTTCTTTTTTTTTTTTAACGGAGACGTTTCCCTTTAGATTTTTCTGCAGTGACTGGAAATTGAGACTCATTTTAACCGTCCTCCGTACTGCTGCACAAATCCCCATTCTGCTTTGCTTCCGTATTTTAATAACTGAATAGTACACAACGGGCCATTGAGACGTTCTCACAGACTACAGAGCATCCAGCGCTGCTTCCAGCCTGGACCTGAATACCCAGAGGGTCCCCCTTCCTCTCCGCCTGGTACATGCCTGACAGGTGGGCTCATCGCAGATCTGATAAAACACACATATTTCAGTCTGCTCAGGGCTTGTGTTGCCTGGGGATTTCTAATGTGATGAGTTGTGAATAATTTTAGACACCTATATTAAAAACACAATTTCTTCAATTCCCTGACACCTGTAAAGTTTACAGACTTCAGTAAGATTCAGTAAATATGGAAGGGGAACTAGAGCTGGTCTCTGAGATCCCTATACTTGTTGTTTTGCGAGGGAAGGGGAAAGGCCTGGGAATGAGAGGGAAGGGGAAAGGCCTGGGAATGCGAGGTGTTCAGACGGTGAGAATGTGGCTTTGATTAGGGGGGAGAGATTGTGGAGAGAGCTCCACGCTGCAGCATGTTCAGCTCAGACACCTGATCTCCAGGAGATTCCCTTTCAGGCTTAATCGTGAGTCCAAATGGATGCAGCTTAGCAGTGAAGGTGAAAAACCAGTTTTTTCACCCATTCAGGGCTTTGAGCGATGGATTACTGTGTGTGCATGTGCGTGTGTGTGTGTGTGTGCGCACGCAATCCAGACCTGCAATAATTACACCGCTGGTATTATGGTTAACTGTTTTTGTTTTCTTTGTCAGTCTATTTACTGACATAGTAGTAGATTGTGTTGGATATCTAGTTTTTAGATTATCACCTTTGAGAGAGAGACCGTATAATTTGATATGGAAATTCTGTCTGCTGTCTGCTCTCTCCCTCTATCTCTCTATCTGCCTTCTGTGCCCCACAGGCATGGGAAGGAACACACTGCAGGTCTTATCTCTGCAGACCTGGGGTGTCCTGCAGTTCTCTCTCCTCTTAAAGTTTTAAAACACAGGACCCCCAAATTACTGGGGTCCAGAGGCCCAGCATGGCTGCAGAACGCAGAAGGACCTCGCTTCCCTTTTTGATTTCAAATCTGAATGCAATCTGTGACATTTCATTCAAGTCACTGATTGAAAATCTTAATGTCTGTATAGAACTTAAAAAATAAAAAAAATCTAATTGTCGCACCCAGGCGCATTTGTGTGGTTCGGCCACGGACCTGTCGTGGAGAAATTAAACATCCATCACCGAGCATGCTGGCATGAATACCCGCGCTCACCGGGGCTGCACGGACGCAGGAAATGCCGTATCGCTCTCGTATTCATTCACAAAGATACGAGCATCCGCCGGTAACTCTGAGGTCAACAGGCAACGGTCTTATCACGCCGGTACAGCCGTGCAGTACAGCCGTCGGTTTCCTGGAGTTTCTGGCAGCAGCGAAGACTGACGTCCAGAGTTCGGTTGGAGAGAAGCGCGAATAGGCGCGGTGTCTGCAGAATTCGGTTAAAGCGCAATCCATCCGCGAGCCGCCCTGGACTTTAAACAGACACGCATGTTTTTAATTAAGCCCGGCTGGCGGTCCGCCCGCGAGAGTCGATGCGGCCATGCCCCGTGAGATTTCGGCTTTATAAAATACGCGTCTAGGCGCGACGTGGTTTAGAATGCGGGCTATTTTCCACACACAGATGCACATGCGCACACGCACAGGGTTGTCAGATTTATAATTTGTGAGAACCATGAGGAAATCAGGCAACCCTGACACACACACACACACACACACACTGGGCTTCCGAATGGTAGTCTGTTAAGTATGTCCACTTTTGTGTAGAATTGCAGCATTTACAAGTGCACTGCCACAGAGTGCACCATACTGGGATTTGTTTCTGAGGGAATATATGAAACAAAAGCTAACATTTGAGCCAACATGGAGGAAGAAATATAAAAAGTATTCCCTGCACCCCTTATTTGGCGGTTGATAATCAGTTGGAATGGTTTGAGAACGGTTGGTTCATTTATCTGTTCTCCCGTCAGCAAAAAAAAAGGTGAAAGATTTCAGGATTAGAGGGGCTGCCTGCACGGAGCGTGCAGCGCGTACCGCAACTGAAACGAGAGAACGAGGAACCGGAGAACTCAAAGCTAGAGAAACGAAGCTGGGAGAACAAAATGGAGGTTGTCTTTGAGGGGGACTGTAAACAGAACCAGATCTCCTCAGGGCATTTTAACATGTAAGATATCCCAGCAGGTGAATAATTAACAGTCCTGTCTGGGCAGTCAGAGGTTCATGTATGTGCTCCTGATTCACATACTTTTATCTGAGGTACTTCAACTCTTTGGTCACCCAAAAAAAGATCTCCACAGATTACCAACAATTTCTATAAGAAGAAACTTTTTTTTTCCGCAATACTCGGAACAGAATTATTTTATTCATATCGTGTGTTTGTTGTTTTTGTCTGTAACATAATAATGTTTAAAGAATCTTGGGGATTTGCAAGAGGTGTTTTCAAATTTTTCCTCTGGTGTTCAGGGAGTTTAAATTGATTCAGATGTGTCGTGCTCTCCCCCCCCCCCCCCCCCCCCCGACACATCTGAATTAATTTTGCTGAAACCAGTCAAAATTGACATTTTCAGAAGCGCTTCAGTTTCTAGCCGAAATCAGCGCATTGCCATTTGGTTTTGTCACATGGAAAATATGCTTTGTGAAGGACATGCGCAGGGCTTTAAAATCTTCCTATCATGGGGGCGCCAGAGAATGGAGATTAGCGAATGCCGGGAAGGGGGGAGGGGGGAATCGCAGGTAGAGATAAAAAACAATGATTTTTGACATGCCCAGGTCCTGCTGTGCTGCTGAATTCAGTGTCTGTTTCCCCAGCATATTCCCCTCTGTACTTTGCACATAGGCTACTGATTTCAAATTAAGATAATTAAGATAACTGAATTTCTAATAATTTAAATGATTAACCAGATATGGTGCAGCAGATAATGTAAACAGGAGAATAATGATGCAAGGATGGCTGCTGTGAATGAGAGCGATTCCCTTATCACCCTTCAGTCTGAAGACTGAATGTTGTACTGCAGTTGGAAGTCTCTCTAAACTTTGCCAAAATGTAAGTATAGTTGCATTTGATTTGCCGTTAACACTATTATTTGTGAGCAGATACCCTACCATTAATTTTATGCAGAGGAAACAAATTTGCTGATACAGTGTTAGATTGTTTTGGCAAGAGTGTTCTGTTGGTGTAGCGCTAGAGTATTTTCGCTGAAATAATCACAGGTTGCACTGCACTGACTTTACTAATAAGTAGACGAAGGGCCATGCGCGTACACACACACACACACACACACACACACGTGGATGCACACATATGCACACGCACACACCCAGACACCTCTGAGGCAGAACCACTTAACCCAACCCCAGTATGAGACGTTAAATTAATGAACAACCACCTGTTGTGTGGTGTGGTCTCAGAAGTACGGTTCAGATTTCAGATCAAACTCAACCTATGAAAGCTCAGCTTCCAGTTCCTGTTCCTTCACTCACTGCTCATTCACTGCTCACAATATCCCAGTCTTATGCTCACTGGAACACTGTGAAAATACATTACTGTTGAATGAATCCGTGCTGTAAGCAAATTATTAGTATTCAAATAAATCCTCTGACCTGACTTTCTACATGCATATCTTACATTATACACACTGTGCTTTTGTCTTAGTAGCATTCATGTCATGGTGGACACCATCCTGATGGTGTTCCCTGATTGAGATAATATTGTTTCATTGGCAAATGTGTGATGTCAAAAGTGAATTCTCACTTCAAATCCGTATTTTGTTGGGAACAAACAGCACAAATGTTAAAAGGCTTTAAAAAATAGTTAATTGTACTTTTGACATTCAAGTGGGAATGTTTTTATATGATGGTATTCTACCAGAAACAGACCGTTTCAGTCTCATCATGTGAAGACAAAGGCTGGCTGTGTGTCTGGGTTAGGATACTTAGTGCTGAACCCTTTCTGGCATCAGCAATGCCTGAGGGTGTGTGTGAGTGTGCGCACCTGTGTGTGTGTGTGTGTGTGTGTGTGTGTCTCTGTATGTGTGTGCGTGCGCGCATGTGTGCATTAGTATCTGCTGTTCTGATCATTAACTGGCACACTTGCGAGGTGAAAGTATGAGAAGTCTGTGAGAATGAATAGATAATGAACAGGAAGAATGGACAGTATGAGGATGGACAGAGAGAATGGATGGTGTGTGTCACCCAGCAGCTGACTAGCACACTTGTGTGTTTGCGTCCCCAAACTCAGGCCCTGGCACAGAAGGCGAGGGACGGCAAACTGCTTCCAGAGGAATACCAGGGCGGCTCTTTCAGGTAAAGACAGCACACACAGCGTAAACACAGTTCACACAGGTAAAAACCTCCCCCCGCCTCTCACACACAGCGTAAACACAGTTCACACAGGTAAAAACCTCCCCCTGTCTCTCACACACAGCGTAAACACAGTTCACACAGGTAAAAACCTCCCCCTGTCTCTCACACACAGCGTAAACACAGTTCACACAGGTAAAAACCTCCCCCTGTCTCTCACACACAGCGTAAACACAGTTCACACAGGTAAAAACCTCCCCCTGTCTCTCACACATAGCGTAAACACAGTTCACATAGGTAAAAACCTCCCCAGTTCATCACACAGCGTAAACACAGTTCACACAGGTAAAAACCTCCCCCCGCCTCTCACACACAGCGTAAACACAGTTCACACAGGTAAAAAACCTCCCCAGTTCATCACACACAGCGTAAACACAGTTCACACAGGTAAAAACCTCCCCCCGCCTCTCACACACAGCATAAACACAGTTCACACAGGTAAAAACCTCCCCCCGCCTCTCACACACAGCGTAAACACAGTTCACACAGGTAAAAACCTCCCCCTGTCTCTCACACACAGCATAAACACAGTTCACACAGGTAAAAACCTCCCCCCGCCTCTCACACACAGCGTAAACACAGTTCACACAGGTAAAAACCTCCCCCTGCCTCTCACACACAGCGTAAACACAGTTCACACAGGTAAAAACCTCCCCGCCTCTCACACACAGCGTAAACACAGTTCACACAGGTAAAAACCTCCCCTGTCTCTCACACACTGTGTAAACACAGTTCACACAGGTAAAAACCTCCCCCGCCTCTCACACACAGCGTAAACACAGTTCACACAGGTAAAAACCTCCCCCTCTCTCACACACAGCGTAAACACAGTTCACACAGGTAAAAACCTCCCCCCGTCTCTGACACACAGCGTAAACACAGTTCACACAGGTAAAAACCTCCCCCCGCCTCTCACACACAGCGTGTAAACAATTCACACTAAAGCATCGACTCTGGGTCAGATTCACCCATAAGTCCACAACAATAAATGGGGCCACTAAATGGGGTCTATACATGGGGTCGGTACATGGGGTGTATACGTGGGGTCAGTACATGGGGTGTATACGTGGGATCGGTACATGGGGTCAGTACATGGGGTGTATACGTGGGGTCAGTACATGGTGTGTATACATGGGGTCGGTACAGGTGATACTGGGTCATACATGGGTGTATACGGGGGTCATACATGGTGTAATACATGGGCTCGGTACATGGGGTGTATACGTGGTCATACATGGGTGTATACGTGGATCTCACATGGTCAGTACATGGGGTGTATACGTGGGGTCAGTACATGGTGTGTATACATGGGGTCGGTACATGGGGTGTATACGTGGGGTCAGTACATGGGGTGTATACGTGGGGTCGGTACATGGGGTCAGTAAGTGGGGTCAGTATGTGGGGTCAGTATGCATGTTTGGCTTTGGCTGGTGGTGTTTCCCCTGCTCATGTGGGGTGTGGAGTTTTTAAATGAAGCGCACGTAAGAGTGCAGTGTTATGGAGAGATACAGGCCTGCCTCTCACTGACAGTAACTGCAGGCATCTTGCCTGTCATGGAGCAGAGCTAACGCAGCGGAAACCGCAGGAACTTTGACCCACTTAATCCCCCACTACCGCTGCTCAGACTCACTGCTAATCACTGTCAATCAATCAGTGTACTCGCTCCCAACAAATCAAAATGTTTTTCTCTCCAACAATCAGCACAGTGATTGGTCCAAATCTGTGAGACGACGATGTCATACGGTAGCTCCACCTATTTTTAGTTTGAGGAGATGTCAGTCTCCCGTTACAGAAACAAATATACAGGCTATAGGGTCCAGCCAACACTTGCAGCCAAAGTTTTAACCAACTGAGCCCAAAATGGATTAGATTATTTACATGAAATATGACTCTCTTATGTGGATGAAGCCAGACTGCCCACACAAAGCCTCCCATTCAGCGCAGGGAATTGTTCATTCATAGAGATGCACTTTAACTCAAGGTGACTGGCATAACCCAGGGGTTTGTAAATTCCATATCTGTATATACTGTACGTACTTCAGGATATCTGACTCACTGAGGGGACAACATTTCTGCACGCAGAATTCAAAACTCTGATACATTTGCTTTAACGTGAATTGCACTGCCCAGAATCCTTTGCAAACTGCTGTGTGAAAAAGCCGTCGCGCCACATAAAACACGGAGCTGAAAAATGCGCGCGCGTTTATGTAAAGTTAATGCCGTACGGAGGTGGAGATTGATGTTCCCTTCGGAAGCCCACGCTGGTCGATGTGCGAAGACACCCAAGCGCATAAATTACAGCAGCATTCATTTCAGAAGGGGGAAGGGAGACCGTTTTATTTATTTATTTATTTTATTAGGTTTTTTGTTTGTTTGTTGTTTGCCTCATCAGAGGCAATGGGGGGGCATTTAAAGACAGATCAAATTTGTGTGCCGGAGAGAAAGAGAGTGTGAGACAATAAATTTGCGGAATGACCCGGTATGTTTCACATTAGACCTGTCAGTAGCCAATGCTGTTTCCGTCTATATATTTTTCCTGCTACTTCACTCACAACAAACCGGCGGTCTGGATTGATGCCTGCGATTGATCGCAGGCTGTGGCATGCTTTAAGCAAGCAGTTCATGAACCACTTCCTCCATTTACTTTAAAGTGGTGATGCCATCCACGTTTGAAAACGCGTTTTATATGAAAATAACAGTCATGTCCTGTTTCTAAGGAAATGTCAGGTGATGAAATACTGATGTAGCATTCTGTAGCACGGCTCACCGGTTGGCTAAGCGCCTTACAACGTCAGAGCTGTTTTAGTTTTCAAGGTTGAGAGAACAGCAAGTGAATCACCAAAAAACCTTTTCAAAGCCGATTCTGAGTCTAATGTTACATTAACTTATAAACCGTGTGACTTATCTTCCTGCATCTCTATCTAGAACATTAGATCTGCCAGCTGAATATGGCTAAACTGTTTGTTGAACTTCAAAGGTCTAAACTATTAAAACGGAGTTTCTCTGAGCTTTTAGTCGCCTGTAGCAACAGGCCCTCACGCTAACCGCCCTGGGCCAGTCGCTGTGTCACACTGATTAGTGCTAACAAAACACGGTGATACATGGCGGTCGTATTTGGTTAACAAAACACTGTGATGCCTGACATGGTCATAGCTAGCTACAAGTTTAAACACACATCACGTCACACAATGAAAGTACCCAACATTTGACAAAGACCGTAATGCTAACCTTAGCTGGGTCTGTGCGTGTCCATTTACAGTACCAACTGCCTCCAGAAGCTAACGTTAGCTACCTATCCAGCCAGTTTAAAGGGAAACATTAGTTAGGCTTGCATAAGTTTACTTACCTTTACAGTAATTTCTGTATGAAAATGATTTTCAAGTCCCTTCTCCAACTTAAGGTGTGGTGCCTTGCAAGTTCATTTGCGAATTGATTAACAACGTTAATTTATTGTTAATTTTTATCCATGGAAGCGCTTGCAAACACCGAGAATAAAATAGCGCTGTTATTTTCAAATAAGGACTGACGCACCGGAAATGCGGGAGAATAATTAAACGGAATGCGGAAGTGTTCGTGCTAGGAGCGAGCCTGATTAGGCAGTTAAAAACTGTTACAGTCTGATAGGTAAGTTAAGTGTGTCTGGCAATCGAATAATAAGGACAATATTCATATTAGCAATATTATTAGCAATAGTTCTTATTAATAATAGTTATCCTCATTTGAGAATAATTATTATTGTTATTAGTATTATTGTTAGTATTAGTATTATACTAGTAGTAGGCTAGCGGTTACAGTAGCAGCAGTAGTACTAGGAGTAGCCCTAGCAGTAATAGTAGCAGTAGTAGTATGTCAGTGGTGCCCAGTCATGTGCCATGGAGGGTAGAGAGTAGGTTTTTCTTTCCAACCAATCACAGCACCCGCTGATTTCAGAAATGAACACATGATTGGTCATTGTCACTTGTTTCTCTGAGTGAGCTCACTGACATGTTTTTGTCCTCCTCAGCATCTCCAACCTGGGCATGTTCGGCATCAGCGGGTTCAGCGCCGTTATCAACCCTCCCCAGGCCTGCATCCTGGCTGTGGGGCGTTCCCGGGCCGAACTGCGCCCCCCAGAGGACCCCGCCCAGGGCGGCCTCAGCCGGCAGGAGCTCATGACCGTCACCCTGTCCAGCGACGGGCGGCTCGTGGACGACGAGCTGGCGTCTCGCTTCCTGGACAAGTTCCGGGCCAATCTGGAGAAACCGCAACGCATGGCACTGGCTTAGAGAGAGAGAGAGGGGGAGAGAGAAAGAGAGGGAGGAGGAGAGGGGATTTTCGAGAGATGGAGCAGGTGGAGTTCAGGCAGTGTGCTACTGTTTAATATGCAGAAGAATGGACAGTATCACGTGTAAGATAGCTGCTTGCAACGTCTCAGTGGGTTCGCTGTATTTCCTTTAATTGGTGACATTCATATGGAATTCAACAGCAATTCATTCACTTCTTGCCTATTTTGTTTTTTTAAAACCTACCACCAACCCCCTTCCCCCCCCCTGCATTTTTTTAGGCACCTCAGAAATGTATATATTTGAATCTGTGGTGGCTGCTGCAGAAGAGACGTGTTACTTCTGGTCAAACACATTTGTCTTTACTGTTGCGTCTATACTGTACTAAATGTACCTGCACAGTTCCCATAGCAACCCCATAAAAACCTCAGAGGGTCTGATGGCCGTACGCTGAGGGCTCTTGTGTGTTAGGCCGCTCGTTTGCGGCGCGGAGCCGCGCTGCTCTGCTGCTGAACGCCGCTCCAGCGCTTTCCGTTCGGACTCTACAGTTCCACTGAGTACAGGACAGATTGCCAGCGTGTGCGACTACTTCCCAAGATCCTGTTCTTTGTTCTAAGTTATTAAAAAGCCGTATGTCTAGCCAAGTCAATAAAAATCAATTGCAGAAACTTGCAGTAGGTTGCTTTTTTTTTCTCTTTTCTGTAAAGAGAACTGTACCTGTGCATGTGGTTGTGCGTGTGTGCGCGCGTGTGTGTGCGGCTGTGCATGTGTGTGTGCGTTTGCTTGTGCAACTGCATGTGTGTGTGGGGGAATCAGTCATTAACTGTGTGTACGTATGCTTATATAGAGGAAGAAATGCACATGTCCAATTTCATTTTGGTGACTTAATGAGAATCTAATGCATGAAAATAATTGCTTACATGCCAATTAAAATGAGCTAGTGGACAGCCAGCGTGGCTCAGCCCTGTTGAGAACAGATGTTTAGTGCACAGCTGGTGCAGGCTGAAATCGTGTCCACACACGCGTGTGCTCATGTACATGGCATTTAGAGAGCGGGGAGAGAGACTGAGCCATGGCAAGGGTCATGTGATCTCTCCCATGTGGGCGGGGGAATCTGAGAATGTGCTGGTAAACAGGGATGTCCTGGGATGGAGTCTCTACCTGCATGCCTTAACGTCTGTGTGCCAAAGAACTTTCTTTCTCAGCCCCATTAAAAGTGCTGCTTACTGCATTGCTGCTTTACTGCTGCTTACTGCATTACTGCTTACTGACACTGTTGTGCTCCTGCAAGTAAGGACACAACATAGCCCACCAGTGATCTTCCCATTGGTCAGTTAAAATGTGCAGTATCCAGCGTGTGTATCTGTGTGACCATGTGTGTTCCCCTGTGCATGCTGGCCTCTTCCTCTGTGTCACTGGTATGAGCAATCCGATCGACATTCTTCCTAGCGTGACTCAACAGCCTGGAGTCTTGGGATTTCTTTTGTTCTTTTTTCTTATTGGTTTATGTATCCATGCCATGTTTATGTTTATGGTTAGAGCTCCATGTTGGCAAAGTAATTGCCTGTTGGGGATTTGTTTTAAACCATCTGTCTGTTTCTTTCCAGGTGACCATCTCAAGACTTTTTTCTCTCATTATAGTCAATGAAAGGTACAAAGTGCATGTATGTTCACATACAGAAATAACAGGCTTCTGCTTTCTCTCAGTGCTTCATTTCAACACTTATATGCCTAAACATTATATTTAGATTATATTGTACTGAATGTATTGGTGACGAGGTAAATAATGGTACAAACTATTCTCAGGTGATTCCAACCAAGAGCAGTTTCACCTCCAATCTCTCTCTGACACAAAATCGCCAAAAAGGATGTCTGCACCTTCACCCCCAAAGAACAGCAGAATATCTCTCCCCCCCCCCCACCCCCACCCGCACATTTACCACTGTCACCCCCCGCCAGCCCCTCCGCCCCGCCTCCGCCCCTCCCATCCCTCACGCTATTGGTGGGTTTTGTCCGACAGCACATGTCTGTGTGCGCGCTGGTCTCCGCGCTGCGTGGTAAGTATGTGCGCGAGGGAACATCCTGTACAGCTTTCGCTTCAGGCTCCAGCCGTTGCTCTGGTAGCGAGCGAAGGATGTGCGCATTTGGCGGTTGGCGGTTGGGGAATGGGGGCTGGGGGCTGGGGGCTGGGGGCTGGGGGGGTGCATTTGGCATCTCGCAGCAGCTGGCAACAGCGTACCCTCTGTTCTGCCCTCCGTTTCACCCGTATCCTAGTAACCACAGGGCTGGAAGGTGTTCAGGAAAGGCAGAGAGAGACGAATCGCCCCCCCCCCCCCCCCCTCCAGTAGACAGTCATGTCTCAGACATGCTGCATTCAGTGTTCAGCTTCTCTCTGCATGGGAAATGTTGTTTCACAGGTGATTGGCTTTTCCACTCTAAGCCAGCAGAGCTCATAGATATAAACCTACTGTTTCACTGATCTCTCCACCACGCCACCATGCAGGTGCCTGTGCATTTGTGTGTGTGTGTGTGTGTGTGTGTGCGTGTATGTGTGTGTGTGTGTGTGTGTGTGTGTGTGCGTGTATGTGTGTGTTGTGTGTGTGTGTGTGTGTGTGTGTGTGCGTGTATGTGTGTGTGTGTGTGTGCGCGTAAGAAAGCTCATTCTACTTCCGGCTGTTAGCACAGGAAATTGGCTGTTTGTTCTCCGAGGCTGATATCGCTCAGTGAGCCGAACTCCCACAGTTAATTTCTGCAGTTAATCTGCAGCCAGCATCTCCACGCTTTGGGCTCCGTTTACTTTAACCGACATCCTCCTAATCTGCCCAGGAGCCCAGGCTGTGGAGTGTGTGTGTGCAGCCGCAAAGCAGCCGCCGTCATAGGAGAGGACCCCTCTACCTGTCAGGCCTCAGATCTCCGGCCTCAGGTCGGAGTGTGGCACAGTGGGTAAGGAACTGGGCTTGTAACCGAAAGGTCGCAGGTTCGATTCCCGGGTAAGGACACTGCCGTTGTACCCTTGAGCAAGGTACTTAACCGAAATTGCTTCAGTATATATCCAGCTGTATAAATGGATACAATGTAAAATGCTACGTAAAAAAGTTGTGTAAGTCGCTCTGGATAAGAGCGTCTGCTAAATGCCTGTAATGTAATGTAATGTAATCTAATCTAATCTGACAACATCCACATTTAAACTAAGTGAAGATAAATAAAGGGATGGAGCGGGATTGGTGGAGATCTGCCTGAGAGGCGTGGTTAGGGGCGTGTCACCGCGGTGCGAGCGCGGGTCCTGAGACACGACGTCCATCTGGTTCTGTGAGGAATACGGCCAGCGACCGTCGTGCTGGAGGGAAGCTGCTGCAGGTCTGGCTTACAGAGGCTGTGAGAGAGGACAACACCCAGGGATGGTCTTACTCGTGAAATGTCCGTGTGTTCGGTGTTTCTGCAATGACGGTTTTTCATTTTTGTGCTTTAAAATGTAGGTTTCAAAATTACACACCCACACACACACAACATGTGACTTTTCAGAAGATCTCTCAATCACAAGCTCTTGGCTTCCACCTTTCATCGTGCATCTATTTTAAATTCTAACTTCCTGCAGTCCTCTGCCCGTTGGGCAAGCTTGGGTCTTTCCTGTGTTGGAAAGAGAGCGGAACTTCCCCCTGCAGCATGGAGCTCCTCCAGGGCCCTGTCTGTCATACCGGCCTGAGAGAGAGAGAGAGAGAGAGAGACTCTTAGCCCCACTCTGTCTGGCCCTTAGAAAGAGAGAGAGAGAGAGAGAGAGAGTCTTAGTCCCACTCTGTCTGGCCCTTAAAAAGAGAGAGAGAGATGTTACATCTCTCATGTTACATAATGTTACATTTACCATTATTATTTTAATATTATTATTATTTTACATATTATATATGTATGCTTTGGCAATAAGTACGTTTGTATTCATGCCAATAAAGCAACTTAAATTGAAAAAAAAATTGAGAGAGAGAGTCTTAGCCCCACTCTGTCTGGCCCTTAGAAAGAAAGAGAGAGAGAGAGAGAGAGAGAGAGAGAGAGAGAGAGAGAGAGAGAGTCTTAGCCCCACTCTGTCTGGCCCTTAGAAAGAAAGAGAGAGAGAGAGAGAGAGTCTTAGCCCCACTCTGTCTGGCCCTTAGAAAGAAAGAAAGAGAAAGAGAGAGAGAGAGTCTTAGCCCCACTGATTGGCCCACCTGTCCTGAGCGCTCTCTGCTGTAAAGCTGGTCCAACAGGAGATGCAGATTCATGCTGCCGGGCCAGACGACCTTCTTCAACCAACTTTGAGTCCCGTTTGTTTTTCCACCCCTCCTTTCCTTCTGATGCTCCGTAAACACTTCCTGCTTAGACAAAACGACTGTATGACATGTGCAGTATAGGTGCGCAATGATTAACCCTGATTTCACTGAACCTTGCATGGGGTGGGGGGGTGTAATGGTGTGGTGGAACAAGGGGTGGGGGGGTGTTCTCTCATGCAAAGTAGCCTTTCCGAAGGTCGCTCTGCGATGTTCTTTGTGTCGCACTGAAATATGATCCCTGTGCCCCCCGTCCCCCACCCCCCCTCACAGGTTAGCCCTGCCCAGTCTGCACACCAGGCTTTATGCAGGATCTCCAGACCCTGTCCGAGACCACCTTCTCTCTCTCAGGTGCGTACAGCCATTGTTGTTGAGGTTTCCTATTTTCTTCTTCTTTTTCTACTTCTGTTCCAGTTACTGTCGAGTGGTATGTTCCACTCTGGGGGGGGGGGGGAATGGTTCATTCCATTCTAGGAGCAGACTAAAAGCTGGCAGTACAAAGAGCTTGGGGAGTTTTTTTGTCCCAGTAGAAACCATTCACTCCTTTTTATTTGTTGTTTGTGTCTTTTCATAATGCATGAAAGAATCTCCACAGCCCTGAAAAGGCTTTTTTTGTGCTTTTGTCTGTGAAGTTGCGAGTGTGTGGGAGTGTGTGAGCGGCCAGCGTGTGTCCCGTGATTGTGAGAGCACACGCCCTTCGGCCAGGGTGGCGTTTCTAGGCTAGTGCCCAGCCGTTGGGCCAGGGCAGGGGTATGACACAGACCTCGGTCCAGCTGAACTGCGTCATGACAGGCCGCGCCGGGCACCAATCCAAACAGCCCCCCGCCCGTCCCGACCCAAACACAACAGTGCACCTCATTGTTATTGCAGCACAAAGCCCCCCCCCCCAGTCTGGGGTCTCCTGCTTTCCGATGCAGCCCTAGTTCATTCTCCACCTTCTGTCCGCTTCTGTCACCTCGATTGCTGAAAGGGGGTGAGCAAAGATCCCGTTAGATCAGATTGGGCGGTTCCATCCACAGCGCCCGCCCACTCCCCCACCCTCCCTGGCCCAGCATCCTCTCCCTTTCCCTCGATTGACAGGTTGGCTCCTCCAATCAGGTGAGCCACCATGCCACATGTCGACTTGGTTACCAGAGAGCACAGACCACATCCTCTATCTCCACCCCAATAAATACACACACTCGTAAACACACACACACACACACACACACACACACACAGGAGTGGTAAACTAACCATCTCCTGTGGTGAGGAGTAGTTTCTCTGTCACCACAGAAAATCCAATTCTGTGCTACCGCCGTGTTCACGTGTGAGCCCCCACTGCCGATTCGAGGGCGTAGGTCTGTAGCCATCACACTTTGTAACCAACTATGAATGTGTGTAACTATCTATAAATGGATAATATGTTTTTTTTTAAATTATGTTGTTTTGTGGACAAAGGTGAGTGTGATGCACGACTGGCAATAGATGAATGTTATACATTTACACCACATGCTTAAATATTTTCTAAAAGCAGTACACTTTGTGTCTTTTTCAACAATCGCCAGATTCAAACCTGCAACCCTCTAGACCGGTTTCCAATTATGCCACAGTGGTGTGGCTCCACCCCTCTCTTCCCTGGAGTCCCGATACGAGGCCAGGCCTGTCCCATCGCAGATCCTTGGTGGAGCTCCGGTTAGATGTGTCCCAGTGGAAGGAGTGGAAAATTCCACTTCGATGCAGGGCCTTTGACCGCGACCGTGACAGGGCACAACCGGCTGCCTTTCCAGCACACGCATCCACTGATTAATCTCAGAAAGGGAAGAGACTCACCCCCTCTGGGCCCATGGGTGCTGAGTCACAGATGCAATGTGTAATGTTTAAAAAAAAAAAAAAAAAAACTTCAAACACTTCACTGTTCCAACTTGTGTGTTCCCTGTCTTTCAACATTTTAAAGGGATTGTTCACTTTCTGCAGTTAAAAAAAAAAATAATTATTTCAGTTTCGGTGCATGTTTTCTGATTAGCCCTGACAGTCTGTGTGTGGGATGAAAATTATTTGCATACATACAGAGGTTTTCTACCACCTGTCAGTTTTAGAATGGGTGTTATCGCAGCTTTTGCAAGTTTGTGGTTTATAGAAAGGAAGTGCACATGAAGTATCTAAAAAGCAGCTTGTACATTAGTGTTATTCTCACCAGAGGCTATACATATAAACACTTGAATTTTATGGTGCTTATTCACAATAAACATAAATATCCTTTTTTATATTGCGCAGAAATGTCTTTCCTTGAGCACATGTGCCGTGGGAAACAGTTCCAAACAAAGACGCGATTAAATGTCTTTTTAAAATCTGGTTCTTTTGCACACCTCTAAACCCCTAAGGTATAGCGTCTAATGTTTCCTTCATCGCACACTATGACTTTCTGGGCCAATCAGAACATGCATGAAAAATGGGAAATGCTGTTTTTTATTTCTTGATTCTAGAACTGGCCAGGGGAAAAGGGAATTGGTTTGGGAATTTTATTTGGACCCAGAAGGTAATAAATATTGACCTCAGACGGGCAAAACCTGTTGCAAAACCTGTTGTCCACTGAAGAGCTTGTTAGTAGTTTTATTTTTCATAAAATTCCTGGTCTGGCAATTCATGAAATTCATTTAAACAAAATCTTAGACTCTGCTTCTCAATTCACAGACAGGGTCTGATAAAGGTTGAGAGGTCATGCCAATCATCCAACATCAGTAAGAATGGAAATTCCCCACACCTTGCCCCACCTTTTCTGACACTGATATGCCCGTCAGATCGGCAGAAGCCACAGCTGAGTGCTAACAGCACACTCTCCTGCAACAGGCCACCTCCCCTACTCTCTGCTTACTTGATGACAGGGTGGAAAAAAAGGAAGAAGAAAGAGAAGACTTGCAGTTCTTGCTGGGCTTTTGGCTGTTTGTTTATCTCTGGATACTTTCCACTCACCTATGTAAACCCACGTCTTCAAAGGAAACGGCTGATCACTCTTTTTGTGACTGTTTGTTAAACCTAAAGGGATAAATAGTACTGTTTGTTGTTGGCAACGTTTGTGTGGACAGAGACAGGTGTCAAACATGCCATCCATTCCCTAAATGTCTAAACGGGTAAAATAAATGTCTAAATAAAAAGGAAAAAAAAAGAAAAAAGCAAGTGTGCATTCTGCCTATGAGATAATATATTCTCACAACTATATGAAATATATTCTTTATCCCTCTGTCTCACGCCTGAGAAACCGGGTCGACAGATTGCAGGTGCCGTCGCCTTTTTCTTCGTTCCTTAGCCTGCGGCAGGTCACTGCTCTTAGCAGGTCCTGGCGCTCGAGTAGCTTCAGATGCCATTTTTACAGTGCTTAGCAGGCAGCAAACAAGTGGATTTGCCAATGTTCCAGAGTGCGCACTAACAAGTTTGTTATATGTGTGTGTGTGTGTGAGAGAGAGAGAGAGGGAGATCTTAAAAGGACTTTAATCACCAGCAACAAATATTGCACAAAAGGCAAAGCTAACCTTGGAGGGAGCAGACTGTTAGAGGCGAGGGGGTCAACATTATATCTCCGGAGAGGAAAAGTAGGACAAGCTTTGTTCTCTGCAGAGCAGCTAAATAAGACTGAGTGATTACGTACAGGACTGAACTGACACGCACAAAATAGGAGGAATGCAAGAGAAAGGAAAAACAGTAAAGGAACCACAATGGGGTTTTAACTCCTTAAGGTGTGAGATCACAGATATGCGAATAGAATGTTGTTGACTGAATATTCTAATGCTGATGCAACAGTTGCTATTGGTGACTGAAAGCAGTGGAGTTCTGAAACACTGACTTGCCATTTTGAAAATACATTCTCAAAAAACGTACTCTTCAAAGGGTTAAAGGCTGGTGTCTTTAATGTACATGCAGTTCTTAACCCAGGCCATATTAACAACAAACTATCCTATATCATGAATTAATGTTTAGAAGAAAGAAAGGTACTGTGTGTATGTGTGTGTGTCTGTGTGTGTGTGGAGGGGGTGGGTGAGTATGGGTATGTTTCTTGTTTGTTTTCTAAAGTCCAAACCTCTGTAGAAGAGATACAGTGAACCAAATGCTGTTCTCATGGCAACACAGAAACAGGAAGTGAAACAAAAAGACGTCTGGCCAGGGAGGTGTAGAGGCACAGGGTGAAGGGGTACAGAGAGAGAGAAGATGTAGGGAGGTGTTTGGAGGTTCTGGGAGGTGATGGGGATGATGGGAGGTGCTGGGGAGTGATTGTAGGGGCTGGGAGGTGCTGCGAGTTGATGGGGAGGTGATAGGGAGGTGCCGTGCTTGTAGTTCTGAGTCAGGGCTCTGTTGCAGCTCTCCCTCAGGCAGTTCCCAGGGAGAGAATGAGTTCTTGGAGCACGAGGTCTTTGGAACTAACACAGGCAAACCATTTTGAACCCCAGCGTTGGACCTATGGCTTCCAATGTGAGAGGAATGTCCAATGTGGGTTGCAGATGCACATCCATTTTCAACCCGACGAGCTCACGAGCTTGTTCTGTTCCACAGTAGGGTTTCTCACTCAGGAGTATGGGATGCCTCTTCATGTGTTACAGCATTGTGTTACAGCACTAGCCCCTGTGTTACAGTATTGGCCCCTGTGTTACAGAATGTGGCCCCTGTCAATGTGAGTGGAGCAAATGCACTAGAAAGGAAGGATTCAGTGGGCTTCCCTACATCAGTGAAGACCTGCACTGTTCTGGGTTCTGGGATTTCTTTAAAAATGTTTTAGATATTTTATTTGCTGTTTTTGTTTCCTCACAATGTGGTGTTCATCAGAACTGTTCTCTGCTTCTGTTTTTATGAAATATTAATGCGACGTTCCAATTTACAGCGACCTGTAGTGAAAATATAATTGTCCATAAAATATTATGTTTTTGTTTTTGCTTACACAACAGCATCATGCACCATACTCTTGCTTAGATTTGTTCCACAAAAATCATCTGTCCTCATTTGCAACTCTCACTACCCTGTTCCACACTGCCCCTGAAAGCATCGTCAGCGCAAGAACTGTTCACTGGGAGCTTTACGAAATGGGTTTCCATGGCCGAGTAGCCGTACACAAGCTTAAGATCGTCATGCGCAATCCCAAGCCTTGGCTGGAGCGGTGTAAAGCACACTGCCATTGCACTCTGGAGCAGTAGAAACACATTATTTTGTAGTGATGAAACCTGCTTCACTGTTTGGCTGTAAAGTTTGGTGGAAGAGGAATAATGGTCTGGGGCTTTTTATCATGGTTTGGGCTAGGCCCCTTAGTTCCAGGGAAGGGAACTCTTAATGCTAAATCTTACAATGACATTTTCGAGAACTGTGTGCTTCCAACTGTGTGGCAACAGTTTGGGGAAGGCCCTTTCCTGTTTCAGCATGACATGTCCCTGTGCACAAAACAAGGTCCTTAAAGAAATGGTTTTGCTGAGTTTGGTGTAGAAGAACTTGACTGGCCTGCACAGAGTCCTGACCTCAACCCCATCAAACAACTTTGGGATGAATTGGAACACTGACTGTGATCCAGGCCTTATTGTCTGACATCAGTGTCTGCTCTCACTAATGCTCTTGTGGCTGAATGGATGCGAATCCCCGCAGCCACGTTCCAATATCTAGTGGAAAGCCTTCCCAGAAGAGTGCAGGCTATTATTGCAGCAAAGGCACATACTCCATATTAACGCCCATGGTTTTGGAATGAGATGTTCAACAAGCACATATCGATTCAGTATTCAGGTGTCCACATACTTTTGGCCATGTAGTATACTTAGCTACTTAGCAGACCGTTCCAGGGCAGTTGAACATTGACTGTGTAATATCCACGTTAATAATCGTGTGTGCCTGTTCACTTTCAGCGAGCGTGCACAACAGTGGTGCACGTGAAGCAGCCGTCTGTGCCTGCGCAATGCGGCCCTGAATCCAGAGGCCAGAACTTCGCTCTGCCTAGCCCTAAGCCTTTCTCAGCTGTCACCTGAGAAAAGCAGCAATCGTGACAGCCAGCCAGTTCTCAAGTGAAGGATGATCGCTCCAAGGAGAAGCAAAGAATGTTCGTATCGAGTGTCATCAGGTTTTGTTGATGTCATCAAGGCAACTCCCAGAATCTTTCTCTTCTCTCTTCTCCTGCAGATTCTCTGGAGAAAAAAACAGTATTGGTTCTTCCGGTTTGGTTTGCCCATCAGGTACTGTCTCAGCCATGAGGAAGAATAGACTATAATGTAAACTAAATAAAGCTATTGTGTTGAGTCATGTTAAACTGAGCGCACTTTAAGCCATTGAGACGTCCAGCCTGTCTGTGCATGAGCATCTAGCCCCCCTCAGACCAGTTCATTATACTTAACTCTGCTGGGTGAGGACAAGCAGGGGTTACTTTTATGAATGTCCCATATTGAGAAACTATTTATGAATAGTCTTATCTGACATTATTATATTATCAGTTTCACATTACATAACCAATGCAAACTGCCGTCTGTAATCTAGTTCTCGTTAGTACAGCACTGTCTGGTTGTTGTGTGTGAGGTAGTGTCGGTCAGTTTTTATGGCACAAGATAGGCTACAGATACAGTTTTTCTTGTTAAGTTGATCGGGGTCAGACTGGTCTGCCTCCAGTCAATTCAAACAGTACAAAACAAACAGAAAATTGAGCTCTTTGTCGTGTATTACAGTGGTGGACTCAAGTTATGTTTTTGTCTTCTCATAGTTATGAAGATAAGTTTGAGTGGCCTGTGATAGATTGCCTTTTCATTGGTTAAAAAGCTTCAAGTCCCACAGACTGCCAGGAGCAGGGCTTGGATCAATCTTACAGGTGAAGCAATAGGTGAAACACCCTGTTACTTTTGTCTTGTTTTCACAAAGGGACAAAGATAACTCTTCCGTACTGTGAAAGATAAATCTGCCTATTTCCTCTCATGAAGTGGTGTTAGAATACAATGTGTGCGTGTGTGTGTTTGTGTGTGTGCGCGTATGTGTGTGTGTGTGTGTGTGTGCGTGCATGTGGATTGACAGAATAAGTAAAACCTTACTGAAGTTCTCAGCTCTGCGGTGATGTGACCTATTCAGCCGGA